>NC_142934.1:29226675-29406675 GCF_046866305.1 Octopus bimaculoides
TAGAGGCCAACATCAAGTGCCTGGAGGAGGTAGTGCTGCCCTGGATCAAGAGGGTGGCTGCTGGAAGACCTTATGTCTGGCAACAGGATTCTGCACCATGCCACACAAGCAGGAAAACCCAGTCATGGCTGTCAGATAATTTCTGCAACCACATCACCTGTAACATCTGACCACCTAACTCCTCACGCTATAACTCCCTTGATTATTATGTGTGGGGTACAGTTGAGTGAGAGACAAACAAAACTCCTTGTAACACCAAAGATGAACTGAAGGCAAGGATTATGGCAGTATTCACCAACTTAAACAAAGAAACCATCCAGAAGAATTGCAGGAGATTCCGAAGTCGTCGGGAGGCCATGGTTGAAGCCAATGGCAATTTTATTGAATAAATTTACTCTTTAGTATTTCAAGATATTTTTATGTAATTTTGGTAAATATATCTGTTAAAATGAGATGTCAGTGTAATTTTCATTTTTGCATAATTTAGACGACAATTTATTCACTGCACCCTGTGTATATATATATATATATATATATATATATATATATACACATACACACACAGATATACATACATACATACATACATACATACATACATACATACATACATACATACATACACACACACATACATCATATATATAAATATACTTATATGTATATGTGTGTGTGTGTGTGTATGTATATATGTATGTATGTATGTATGTATGTATGTATGGAAGGATGGATGGATGGATAGGTGGACAGATGGATGGATGTAATCCTAATGCATGGTACCTTAGGTAAGTTTTCTACTATAGATCTGAGTTAGCCAAAGCCTTGTGAGTGGATTTGGTGGTCAGAAACTGAAAGAATCCTGTTATGTATGTGTGTGTGTGTGTGTGTGTGTGTGTGTGTGTGTGTGTGTGTGTGTGTGCATGGAGATATAGGGGCAGGGGTCTTGTTTCAACATCACGTGATAGTTGAAATGAGTGTCACCATCATGCAACTGAAGTCCTTCATTTCAAAACTTTCATGAAAATCTCTCTGACCATAAGGAAATTTATATTAGTGTTCTTGGAAATGGAAGAAGGTCAGTGACAAGAAGGACATCCATCTGTCACAAGAAACTCTGTCTAACCCATACAAGTATGGAAAAGTGGAAGTTAAAACAATGATGATGATTATTATTATCATAATCACACACACACACAACACACACACACACACACACACACACACACACACACACATCCATTAGTTTATAAAGTGATTAATCTACCTAATCATCTGTTTAGATAATTATTTTTATATATTTTACTATCTCCAAAAATAAATTGTATTTCTTCTTTGTATGTTGTATATATAGATTCATTACATAAAGCAAGTTGCTTGCTTGCTTACTTAGAAACAGGTTTTATTTGATATGAAAATCTGTCTGTGTTCATAAAAGTTAAAGTACTCAGCAATGAAAACGTCTGTAAAGAGATAAAATTTCCATTGAAAGTAAAAAAAAGAAATATTTTCCTGCACAAGCATCCACTCATGTTTCCAGCATGTATCACCTACACCAACAAGTTATGTATGTGTTTATGCGTCTGTGCACATACGTGTGTGTGTTATTAGCTATATGTTCAGAAACATAAAATTGCATATTGCTTATATTACCAAAGTAATGACCATAGATATGCATAGTAAAAATGTAAAATATCTACATCTATTACATATATTATTTTAAAATTTTTATTCTTTTGAATGGTTTAACTCATTAGACTGTGGCTAAGCTGGAACATCACATTCAAGGGATTTGTCATTTATAATGACTCCAGGACTTTGATGCTTATTTTATCAGTCTTTTATAGAACGTGGCAAGTTGGTCTATGCATAAAGGTTGAAACCTTAGTGGCATTTTTATTTTTGTTCAACATACAAATTTTGTTTATTACATGTTAATATATACACACATGCTCAGAGAGAGAGAGAGAGATACACGTACACACATGTGTGTGTGTATGTGTGTATGTATATATATATATATATATATATATATATATATGTATATATAATCATTATTGTTTTAACATTTACTTTTCCATACTTGCATGGGTTACGTGAGAGTACATTGGGTCCAAGGATGATATCGCACTCCAATGTCTGTTTTGGCATGGTGTCTATAGCTGGATGCCCTTCTTAATGCCAACCACTTTACAGAGTATACTGGGTGCATTTCCCATGGCACCAACAGTCGTGAGGTTGCCATGAGGTTAATTTAGTCTAAATTACCCACAGACTAAGACTACAACAAGACTAAATTACCTTCAGACTAAGACTACAATAGAAAGGCTGGCAGCTTTATGCTAGGTGATGAAAAGTTAGAGTATGAAAGAAGATCCTAGAACAGGTTTCATGGCTGCTCAGGTTATATATAACAACATACACACATACACTCATTTTAAGCAGGAATAATACTAGAATGAAATGGTTACTATTGAAGGCAGTGTACCATTATAGCCAAAGCATCATTGGTTTAAAGAAATTAAAAACTAAGAAGTCACTGAAACACATTTTCATATCTGCCACCAAAACATCCTAATGCTTTCATTTAGCTGGGATCTATTTAACTTTTCTTCACCAAATGGTTTTACATGTAAAACTATTGAGGGCATTCAACATGGTACTTGTGTGATCTCTAAAAGCCAGTATTTAGAAATTGAAAATTTCAAAGGTGACAAAAGAACACATAGGGAACTCAGCTATCTTAAATGTAACTAGTTCAACTAGCAGCAGCAGCAGTAGTAGTAGTAGCAGTAGTAGTAGTAATAGTAGTAGTAGTAGTAGTAGTAGTAGTAGTAGTAGCAGCAGCAGCAGCAGCAGCAGCAGCAAAAGAAGGAAAGAATGTGAACAAAGAAATCAAAAGAAACAACTAGAACTGGGTCAAAAAGAATTAGAACAAAAAGAATCAGAAGAAATTGGATAAGAACAAGAAGAAGAAGAAGTACAAAAATAACAACAACCAGTAGAAGAACAAGAAAAATTTCAACAACAAGATTTGGTGGTGGGCTGACAGAATTGTTTGCAATCCAGGCAAAATGTTTATAGCAGCATTTCATCTGTCCTCACATTTGGAGTTCAAATTCCGCTGAGGTCGACTTTGCCTTTGATCCTTTCAGGGTCATTAAAATAAGTACCAGTTATGCACTGGGGTCAATGTAATTGACTTATCCTCTCCCCCAAAATTACTGGTCTTGTGCAAAAATTTCAATCTATTATTCTGTTTGACCATTTAAATGCTCTACCTAATTTCACATATATGTACTCAAAACTACCAATATATATGCATATTTATACAACCCTCAACGTCGTAAGCGACGGAGTGCCAACAACAACAACAACAGCAACAACAAGGGCATACAATCTTACAAACAGGTGACATATATTTTCTAAAGGTTTTCAAGGAACAGCAGGCTTAGTTTATGCAAAAGTTGTGCATTTACAACATATTGGATGCATTGTGCAAAAGCTACAAATGTATGTACATAATAAGCATTATTATTGACATTTTCTGTAAAAGTTTCTGAAGAACAACATTTTCTGAAGAGCAACAAATTTTGACCTTCTGAAATTTCAATTACTTTTGTTTTTCACTCTGCTTAAGTCAAGAAATACATACATGCAATGTAATAAGTAAATAGGTTGTAATTGAATACAGGCTACTTTTCAGTAAGTTAAATATATAAAAAGTAATAGTGGAATATAGTGAAATATATGAGGTAGAATAATTAATAGTGGAATAAATATAAATACATATAATGTATTAAGTATATATTGATGACATATGGTATTACCAACGAGAAAAAGAAGAAAATTAATTTGATCATCAGGATTTAAGAACATAAAAAAGTATTAGTCGAACATTATGAGACAAAGAAGTCAGCAGAATGTACTATCAAATAAACAAAATAAAGGGAACAATTCTAGTCTTTGTCAAATAATTTAGAGCCTGTATCGAATGATTTAGAAAGCAAATCCTGTAAAGTTGAACAAATTCAGCAGCTTTCAAATGTGTATGCATTCCTCACACACAAAGAAAGTTTATACACAAATACACATAACATATTATACATATTGACACATATTCACAAGGAGACACAACACACATATACATATGCATGTGCATATAAATGACCAACCTGTCTTTTAAGGAATATTTAAAGAACATTATCCACTGTATCCTTCGCTTTTCAAAACATAGAAGCAAGTAATGTGAGAGAATTTGGCTAGTATTTCTAGCACTTTGAATAACCATGCCTAAATCAACATATCACATGGGTTGAATATTTTTTCTGAGACCATATTTTCCAGCTGGATATGCTTCCTGACACCAACTCTTTTGGTCATTGTATACAACATGCAGGGAAATAGTAGGACTATTCTAAAACCAGGATACACAGGCTGTGTCATAAGAAGCTTGCTTCTCAACCACATGATTCTGGGTTCAGTCCCACTACATGACACCTTGGGTAAGTGTCTTCCACTATAGCCTTGGGCCAACCAAAGCTTTGTAAGTAGATTTGGTAGACAGAAACTGAAAGAAGCCTGTTGTGTGTGTGTGTGTGTATGTATATATATATATATATATATATATATATACATACACAAAAGGGCAAAAGAAAAAAATATCTATGCCAGTATGCTGAAAAATAAACTTTAGATCATCTAACCACATACAATATTTTTTACTATAAATACACAGCATGCTGAAATGAGGAAAGTTAGCTAACAGGAATGTTTAAAATTCGTTATTCCTGAATCGGTCCGATTTCTGGCTTAATCCAAAAGGATTCTTCCTTCATCAGCGAGAAACATGATAAGAATAAATGGAATACATATACCCATGGATAAAGCAGATGTGAAGTCATGAGTACATTAAGTACCCCAAATATATCTAAACAGAAATTCTGTAGCAAGCCTCAGCATGTATTGACAGTCAGGAAAACTCATGTAAAGTGGTTATCAGTCCCAAAGTGAATGGAAATAAATTTACTTCTAATATAAGGATAAAATTTTTCAAAATAAATTTTATCAGCGGCCAGCATATTAAAATACTTTCTAAGGTGAAAATTATAAACAATTATAAATAAGGGCAAAAGAAAAAAATTTTCTATGCCAATATGCTGAAAAATAGACTTTAGATCATCTAACCACATACAATATTTTTCACTATAAATACACTGCATGCTCAAACGAGGAAAGCAAGCTAACAGAAATTTTTAAAATTCGTTATTCCCAAATCAGCCCGATTTCTGGATTAATCCAAAAGGATTATACATATGAATATATATAAATATGATTAAAGAAAAATGGAGAGTTGATAAGGATATCAAATTAATTTATTAACATACTGCCAAAATAAGGCCTACATATGTTTCAATTCAATCCAATATATAATTGCAAATTCAAAGATTGGAATAAATCTAAAGATTAGAATAAAATAGCATTTTGAATAACATTGGGGAGAATCTCATCAGAGCGAGAGTACAATAGAAATAGTTACATGTTGATGGATTGGATTTTATCAATAGACTAAGAAAATTAAGAAATACATATCTATTGTATGTATGTGTATGCTAATAATTTTTTAAAATGACATTAAAAAATAAAAATAAAGTATAAGGGTAAAAAATATAAATAAAAACCAAATAATAATAAATGTATGATATAAAGTAAAATTTAAAATAAAACCATTATCTATGTAAATTTATGTTGGTTTACATAATCAATGTATATTATTGCCTATGTATTTATTATTATAAAATCTTAGCAAATCAGATTGATTTGTCTATGTGTGTGTGTGTGTAGTTTAATTTGAAGAGGATAGCCGTTAAAAGTCTGTATTATTTATATATCTGTATATATCCTAGTATTAACGCGTAGCATATGTATATGTATTTGTTTATATATATCAGTTGTATGTATGTGTGTGCATGAGTATAAAAATATCATTAGACATTTGATAACACAAGCAGCCCTTCCTGTTTGTTTTCACTGTCCTATTTGTGTTACCAATTTTGACCCTCCGCAAAATCCCAAATTTTATTTAATTTGCTTTGCGGAAGCAACTGTTTTATTGAAAGCATATATATTGTTGTTAAATGCTCAAAATACGAGGGTAGAAAAACAGCTAACAACTGAAGAAGGGTCGTTCTTTATGTTGTTTGTCTTGTTTCTCATTTGTGTCTTTTGTTGTTCGAAAAATAGTTCATATTACATGTACTCATACGTTGTATTTTTTTGTTGTACACATTTCATGATGTCCTGTGGCCACATATGCATATATATATATATGTGCACAGATGTAAGCATGTACATATACATATGTATATATGCATATATATATATATATATATATATATATATATATATATATATATATATATATGGGTAGCGCATTAAGTTTGAGAAATGTTTGCAGGTTGTAGGTACTGTTTTGCTTATGAATTCTTCCAATTGCAAGTTTTCTTTTCAGGTACACGACACTGCTTTTCCCCTTCCCAGGCTACAGGCCCACACCCCCAACACCCATACTGTTAGGATTGGCACTCTCAACGTCGGCACGCTGAAAGGTAGATCTGGTGAAATTGTTGAGATGCTTGAACGGAGACGCGTAGATATGTGCTGCATCCAGGAAGTAAGATGGAGAGGAGGTTCTGCGAGGTTCCTCACAGGCAAAGAACACAGGTACAAGATTTTCTGGGCAGGGAACACTGACGGGGTCGGGGGCGTAGGAATACTTCTAGCGGAGAAATGGGTGGATAAGGTAATCGAGGTCGTTAGAGTAAGTGACAGAGTACTTAAGATCAGACTAGTGCTTCATCATAGATTAGCTACTGTCATCTCAGCCTATGCACCTCAACCGGGGCTACCAGATGGTCTGAAAGACCAATTCTATGACACCCTCTTGCAAACTACCTCGTCGACGAGTGACAGGGACCTTCTCTTTGTGGCTGGAGACTTCAACGGTCATGTCGGACGTCGTGCTGGAGGCTTCCATGGCATACATGGAGGCTATGGCTTCGGTTCCCGCAACGAGGAGGGAACCAGACTGCTGGAGTTCTGTGATGCAACCGATCTTATGGTCTGCAATACCAACTTCAGGAAACCTGCCAGTCACCTAGTCACCTACCGCTCCGGCAGACACTCTAGCCAAATCGACTACATCCTCGCCACAAATACGGAAAGAGGGCGGCTTATAAATGCCAAAACCTACCCTGGCGAAGAATGTACCCCATAACATAGATTAGTAGTTAGCGACTTTGGGATCAAGGCAAAATGGGTGCCCAGAATTAGACAGGCTTGGAGGAGAAGGGTGTGGAAGCTTAAAGACCCTGCAAACGGACAGAGACTTAGAGACAAGTTACTTGAAGCATTTAACGAAATAGAAGGGGATATAGCATCATACAACGTGGAAGACAATTGGAGATTTCTGCGGAACAACCTGTTGAAAGCCACCGACCAGATTTGTGGGTGGTGTAAGGTCCCCTCCCAACCCAGAGTAATGTGGTGGTGGAACAAGGAGGTAGACAGGGCTATTAGACAAAAGAAACAGGCTTGGAAGGACTGGAAGAACGGTGGTAGCAGGGAATTGTACCAATGTGCCAGAAGGGAGGCTAGGCGACAGGTTTATTTAGCCAGAGGGGAAGCAGATAAGGAAAGATTTGCCAATGTTCTGCGCCGTGAGGACCAAAGACTCGAGGTATTTCGTGTTGCAAGACAGTGTAGGAGAGAGAATAGTGATGTTGTAGGAGAGAAATGTGTTCGCATGGATGATGGTACGCTTGCATTAAATGAGGATGCAAAGAAAGAGGTCTGGAGATGCCACTACGATAGATTGCTTAATAAAGAGAATGAATGGGAGAAAGAGAGCCTGCCGTATGTCGACCCAATAGAGGGACCAGCTATCCGAGTTGATAGTACCAGGGTAGATAAAGCAATTAAGAGTATGAAGACCGGGAAAGCCCCCGGCCCATCAGGAATCACTGCAGAGATGCTCAAAATATCTGGCAGTGTTGGCTATAGCCTAGTCACCCGTATTACGAACCAGGTGATACACGAAGGAGTCATACCCAATGACTGGTGTAGCAGCATCATAGTCAACTGCTACAAAGGTAAAGGTGACGCTTTAGATACAAATAATTACAGAGGCATCAAGCTGTTAGATCAGGTTATGAAAGTTACAGAGAGGGTCATAGCCCAACTAATTAGGGAGCGAATCAATTTAGATGAGATGCAGTTTGGGTTCGTGCCAGGTAAAAGCACTACTGATGCCTTATTTCTAGTGAGACAGTTGCAGGAGAAATACCTAGCTAAGGATAAACCTCTGTACCTGGCTTTCGTTGACATGGAGAAAGCCTTTGACAGGGTCCCCCGATCCCTTATCTGGTGGTCAATGAGGAAACTTGGGATAGAAGAATGGTTAGTGAGAGCTGTGCGAGCCATGTACAGAGATGCTGCCAGTAAGGTGAGGGTTGGAAATGAGTACAGCAATGAATTCCGGGTAGAGGTAGGGGTCCACCAAGGTTCTGTCCTCAGCCCCCTCTTATTTATCATAGTCCTCCAGGCAATCACAGAGGAGTTCAAGACAGGTTGCTCCTGGGAGCTCCTCTATGCTGATGACCTTGCCCTAATTGCGGAGTCACTATCAGAACTAGAGGAGAAGTTTCAGGTGTGGAAGCAAGGTCTAGAATTGAAGGGCCTTAGAGTCAACCTAGCCAAAACCAAAATCCTAATAAGTAGGAAGGTAGATAAAACACAAACCCCTTCAGGTAGATGGCCCTGCTCAGTATGTAGAAAAGGAGTAGGTAGACACTCTATAAGATGTACCCGGTGCAAGCTATGGACACATAAGAGGTGCAGCAACATCAAAGGCAGGTTAACTAGCAAGTTAGTTTTTGTTTGTGGCAGATGTTCAGGTGCAATAAAGACTGTAAACAAACAGGAAACAACTTCTATCTCATTCCAGGGTGAAAAACTAGAGGTAGTCGATAGCTTCTGCTATCTGGGCGACCAAGTTAGTAGTGGGGGTGGGTGCGCTGAAAGTGTAGCTGCTAGAATAAGAATAGCCTGGGCAAAGTTTAGAGAGCTCTTACCCCTGCTGGCGACAAAGGGACTCTCACTCAGAGTAAACGGCAGACTGTATGACGCATGCGTACGAACAACCATGCTACATGGCAGTGAAACATGGGCTGTAACTGCTGAGGACATACGTAAGCTCGCAAGGAATGAAGCCAGTATGCTCCGTTGGATGTGTAATGTCAATGTGAATACCCGTCAGAGTGTAAGTATCTTGAGAGAAAAGCTGAACATTAGAAGCATCAGTTGTGGCGTGCAAGAGAGACGATTGTGCTGGTATGGACATGTGGTGAGAATGGATGAGGATAGCTGCGTGAAAAAGTGCCACACCCTAACAGTTGAGGGAACCCGTGGAAGAGGTAGGCCCAGGAAGACCTGGGCTGAGGTGGTGAGGCAAGACCTTCGTACATTGGGCCTCACCGAGGCGATGACTACTGACCGAGACCTTTGGAAATGTGCTGTGCGTGAGAAGACCGGGCAAGCCAAGTAAGATCGTTGCCAGTACCCCTGGACTGGTTCTTGTGCGGGTGGCACATGAGATGCACCATTTTGAGTGTGGCCGTTGCCAGTACCACCTGACTGGCTCCTGTAGGATTTTCGAGCGAGATCGTTGCCAGTGCCCCTGGACTGGCTTGTGCGGGTGGCACATAAAAGACACCATTTCGAGCGGTTGGCGTTAGGAAGGGCATCCAGCTGTAGAAACTCTGCCAAATCAGACTGGAGCCTGGTGTTGCCATCCGGTTTCACCAGTCCTCAGTCAAATCGTCCAACCCATGCTAGCATGGAAAGCGGACGTTAAACGATGATGATGATGATATATATATATATATATATATATGTCGCTGACCACAACATTCAAATTTTTTTTCTCTGTGTTTTTCTCCTTGTTTTCTCCTTATTCTTTCTGTTGAAGAGCGTAACTCGAAATGTTAAAGACTTTCTCTATTCCCGAGCGTTAAACTAATACATCCTTTTATTGTTTACACCACCTGTCCTCGTCTGTCGTTGTTTTTTTCGTAAATTCTCCCATATATATATATATATATTTATCAACATATTGATGGCAGACCTCGTCAGAGTAATGCGAAATGTCTCCTGCATGTGCGACCCTACAGAATTAAAGAGACATATACAACATTTCGTCCACTGCATGCAGTTCTCAGGTTACAGCCATAAAGAAAGGATCAGGGTATACAAAGGAGCTATGAAGAAGTTTGAAACAATCAAACGCAACGATAGGAATGGGATTTGCCCACTCTATAGGAGCAAATCATGGAACACCATAGAAAGGACTAAGAAGAAAATAGGGAAGGCAAGCTCATGGTACGATAGCCACAAGTACCAGAGCGTCATGTTCGTCGACACCACCCCTAGAGGCGAACTGGCGTACCACTTTAGAAGGGCCCTAGACAAACTTAAGCTAAGAATTAAGGTTGTTGAAAGGCCAGGCAACCCTATTAAATCCCTTATCAGTAGAACATACCCTTTCAGTAGAACCCCCTGCACTGATAGGAACTGTATCGTATGTAGATTTAGCCCACAAACGAACTGCAAAACCAGAAATGTGGTCTATAGTATAAGATGTACGGAGGGACGATGCAGAAATAAGACAATGACATATGTAGGCGAAACAGCAAGGAGCATAGGGGAGCGGGCAAACGAACATTGGAGGGAACTTAAGGAAGGGAAGAACTCATCAGTTCTGTACCAGCACGCTGAGCAAGAACATAGAGGCTCAATCAACAACATAGAAATTAAAATCTTATCTACACATAGCAGTGATGCAGCACTTAGACAAATTACTGAAGCTACACACATAATAGAAGAGAAACCTAGCCTGAATAGGAAACTAGAATGGAACACTAACACACACCACTAACAAACCACAAACCACAGCATGTGACAACATGTTACCCATAAACCAATAATAATATGAACAAAGTATAATACAATACATAGATAAACAAATGGAATTAAATACTACATACGTTAACAAAATTTAATTAAACACAAAAAAAAACAAAAAAAAACAAAGAAAAACAAAAAACACACACACACACACACACATGAACAAATAAATAAATAAAAACAAATACAAACGAACACGTATTAACAGAGTATATAGGTGATACAGACACTCCCCATACACACATGCACTTACAAAAGACAGACACATTGAAAGACACACATGCGTAGACACATACAATAGGAATACAAAATACAAAATGGCTGATATTTAGCAAGGTGAGACACACATAAGAAGGAAGGAAACAAAGGACCACTGATGAGGTCACAGAAGTGTGACGAAAGAACTCTGGCCGAAATAAGATTAAGATTAATGTAATATAAAGCTGAAGCAAATTAACACCAAATATACAGTGCGTGTGTTTTTATTGGCTAAAGTGGCAATATGACCATCCCCAAGTACAACAACATATATATATATATATATATATATATATATATATATATACATATATATGTATGTATATATGTATATATTTATGTGTGTGTGTCTTTGTGTCTGTGTTTCCCCCACCACCACCACCGCCACCATCGCTTAAGAACCAATGTTGCTGCGTTTATGTCCTGGTATCTAGCGGTTTGGCAAAAGAGACTGATAGAATAAGTACTGGGCTTACAAAGAATAAGTCCTGAGGTGTCAATTCGCTCCACTAAAAAACATTACAAGGCGATACTCCAGCATGGCTACAGTGAAATGACTGAAACAAGTAAAAGAATAAAAGAATTGTAAAATAATCATACAGAAGCTCCTTCATTAAAAGAATCTGAACGAAGAAAGTCCCAGTTATATACACGGCTCAACTGAATTGATTAAATTTTTTTCCCAACATATTTGGGGCTTTCAGCTAAATTTAGAAATCAACCAACAATTTGAAAAAAAAAAGTATAGAAAGGTAATAAGCATAGCTGTGTGGTGAGAAGTTTGCTTAACATCTACATGGTTTTGGGTTTAGTCCCATTGCATGGCACTTTAGGTGAGTATGTTCAACAAAAGTTCTGGGCCTACCAAAGCCTTGTGTTTGGATTTGGTGGATGAAAACTGAAAGAAGCTTAGTGTGTGTGTGTGTGTGTGTGTGTGTGTGTGTGTGTGTGTGTGTGTGTGTGTGTGTGTGTGTGTGTGTGTGTGTGTGTGTGTGTGTGTGTGTGTGTTAGTTGCCTAGTGGTTAGAGATGTTCTGCTCACAATCATAATGTTGTGGGTTCAACTCCCAGACCAAGTGGCATATTGTGTTGTGTCCTTGAGCAAAGCACTTCATTTCACATTGCGCTGCTCCAGTCTACTCAGCTGAAAATGAGGATCAGCTGAGGGTTGGTACAGCTCTCTCTCTCTCTCTCTCTCTCTCTCTCTCTCTCCAACTGTCATTCCGGATGTGCTGCTGAGTCAAAATGTAGGAGAGTCAAAATGATGTTTGTCTGCTTGCGACTACACAGGCACCTAAAACAATTAGTAAAAGTATAGTACATTACCAAGCCTTACTCATTTGTGGATGATAGCTAGCTCTAGTGCATAGAATGATGTGGAGGAAGGTGAGAAGGAGGAGGTGTGGTGGTGGTGGTGGTGGTCAGGGAGGAGAGGAAGAGAACAAGGGGGATAAAGTTAATGACTTGTGTGTGTGTGTGTGTGTGTGTGTGTGTGTGTGTGTGTGCGCAAAATGTGTAAATGTTGATAATCAGGGCAAAACTGATGAGGGTGATAACGTTAGGAATTTATGACAATGCTAGGAACTATGATAACAAAGTGGAAACTAATGGCAGTAGCAGTAGTGGTGGTGGTGGTGGTGGTGATAGTAAGGGGGCAATAGTGGTGTTGTTGGTGGTGATTGTAGTAGTGGTAGGAGGATGTTGGCTTTGGAGGTATTAGTATTGCTGCTGGTGGGGGACAGTGTTGTTGCTGTTGTTGATGATAGTAATAGTGGGGGGGGGGGTATTGCTGGTACTGATACCAGTGTTTATGGTGATGGTCATGTTCATGGTGGCGCTGGTGATGACAGCAGTCATAATGGTGAAAATTCTTCCTGTTCATTTCTAAACTGTTTCAGCATTAACATTCCTATGTGTGGAAGGTCAAAGGTTGTTGCTATGTCATTCTATTTTAGACCCAACCCCTCCCACCAATCTGAACTAATACCTTAACACTTGTTCTCCAACTCTTAAAAAAAAATCTCTGGGAGTGACCATTTTTTTTTCAAGAGCAAATAAACAATCCTTATTGTTTTTAGACAGGACTGTAGTTAAATAATGTCAACTTTTACAGCCCACACAGCACTTACTTAATACCATCCTTGTGGCCATGATCACCAAATCCACCACCACCACTACCACTATAACTGAAAGAGCTACCCTCATCGTTATCATCGACATGACCATTACAAACTAAGAGGGGAGCCTGTAAAAGAATGCTTGAACTACCAGAAATACTGCTAAATCTCCCTCAAACAATGACCTACCATCTTTAAAAATTGAAGCTATGGATAATGTGATCCAGGGATCATTACACATAGAGAAAAGACAGAAAGGTCATGGTTGGAATGCCTTTGACCACAGGTCTGCTCTGTTATAGTTGATTTGAAACAAATTCTCAACAACAGTATCAGCATTACCATTATTCCACCTCCATTAGCCCTTTTGTTACCATATTTCTGAATAAATACACTGCATTCATTTCAATTAATTTTCAAAATAATGAAGAATTTAGTAAAATAACTGGCATTGCTAAGTTGGTGTTTAAAATTCTTAACATAATGAAGGAATTTAGAAAAATAACTTTGTCGTTAATTAGCTGGTATGTAGAACAACTTCATATGAAGGTTTGGTGTGAGCTGTTAATTCAAATCACTTTAACCCTTTTTTTAACCACATTTCTAATAAAACATCAATTCACTTCAATTAGTTTTTAAAATAATAATTTGGTACAATAACTTTGTCATTAATAAGCTGGTATTTGGAACATAAATTAATTTGAAATTTTGATGAAAAGTTTTGATTTAGATCACTTTAACCCTTTTGTTACCATATTTCTAATAAAATACATCAGTTCACTTCAATTGGTTTTTTAAATGATGAAGACTTTGGCAAAATAACTTAATAAGATAGTGTTTGGAACATAAATTAGTATGAAATTTTGATGAAATTTTTTTTTTATTTAGAGCAATTTTCAACAGGAAGTTTGTATTATAGAATAAGGGACAGTCTGAGGCAGGCTGGTATCAAAAGAGTTAGCATCACTAGAAATGCTATCCTTACCATCACTACACTAACATCACTGCCACCTCAGCCAATATATGCCACCAATCAGCTGACACCTCGACCAATAAATATCACCAATCAGCTTCCTCCACAACAACCACGCTTCTGCCTCAGCCACCATCTCAATCAACTTTACCATCAGCACAGCCACAAATGCAAATGTCATGACAGTATCATCCCTATAACCACTATTACCAACATAACTATCATTACTTGTGTTTGTCCTGATATTGCTTAACAACTGGTGTTGGTTGCCTAATGCCCCAGTAACTTAGCAGTTCAGCAAAAGACTGATAGAGTAAGTGCCAGATTTAAACTAAGTAATGGCTTCAATTTTTTTTCAACAAACCTATCCTACAAGACAGTGCTCCTGCACGGTTGTAGTCCAATGACTGAAAACATCAAAGGAATAAAAGAATACATAAATAAACTATGGACAAATGTTTTCTACTGTCTAGACCCAAGCTGACCAAAGCTTTGTGAGTGGATTTAGTAAATAGAAACTGAAAGAAGCCTGTCATGTGTGTGTGTGTGTGTGTGTGTGTGTGTGTGTGTGTTTCTGCTTATCTCTCACCTCTGCATGGCAACTAGTGTTGGTTTGTTTATGCCCCCAAGACTTAGCAGTTCAGCAAAGAACCTGATAGAGTAAGTACCAAGCTTAAAAGAAAGGACTGGAGTCTATTTATTTAGCTAAGCCCTTCAAAGTAGTGCCCCAGTATGGCCACAGTCCAATGACTGAAACAAGTAAAAGATAAAAGATGAAAGGACTAATTTGTTTCTAATAAGATTGTCCTTTACTATAACATAAAACAGATCATTAATTTAACATTAGGAAGAAGAATAAGACATCATTGCCTTTGGTATAGCCATTTCCTCAAGACATTTTTCTATATTTTTCTATGTTTTCCTGTTATTATGCGTCATCTTCCTGATACAACATTCTTTGTTAAGAAAGACATTCTTTAAATTTGTAAGGGAGTGGATACTGGTGATGCTTTCAGCTGGGAAATATGATTTTGACACAATATTAAGGTACAAGCATGGCTGTGTGGTTAAGAAGCTTGCTTCTCAATTTATTTGGTTTTGGGTTCAGTTCTACAGTGCAACACCTTAGGCGAGTGTTTTGTATGATAGCCTTAGCTGACCAAAGCTTTGGGAATGGATTTGGTAGATAGAAACGGAAAGAAGCTCATCATTATCACCATCATCCCTTAATGTCCATTTTCTATGCTGGCATGGGTGGGCTGGTATGTATGTATATATATATATAGTTCAAAAAAAACAATAACAAAAAAACAAAAAAACAACAAGGTGAGGACGTGATATGGATAGTATTATTGGACGCTCAGGAAAGGAAAGAGATATATATATGCATGCATGTGTGGATGTAGGTGTGTGTGTATGAGTGTGTAAGTGCATGTGTTTGTGTGTGCGTGTGTGCATATGTTAGGGAGTGCATTATTATTTCCTTGTTTTGATATTATGTGGTATTTGTAAATGAGTATCACTGACATACAAGTAGTGTCCTTTATTTCCAATTGTCCATAAAAAACATGCCTGGCCATGGGAAGGAAATAGTACCTTGTTTCAAAGCAGATGAGAGATGGTAACTGGAAGAGCATCCAACGTTAGAAAATCTGTCTCAACAAAATCCATTTAAATCATGCAAGCATGAAAAAATGTGGACATTAAAATGATGATTGATATCTATTTCATCATCATCGTTTAACGTCTGCTTTCCATGCTAGCATGGGTTGGACGATTTGACTGAGGACTGGTGAAACCGGATGGCAACACCAGGCCGGATGGCAACACCAGGCCGGATGGCAACACCAGGCCGAATGGCAACACCAGGCCGGATGGCAACACCAGGCCGGATGGCAACACCAGGCTCCAATCTGATTGGAGCCTGGTGTTGCCATCCAGTTTCACCAGTCCTCAGTCAAATCGTCCAACCCATGCTAGCATGGAAAGCGGATGTTAAACGATGATGATGAAATAGATATCAATCATCATTTTAATGTCCACATTTTTTCATGCTTGCAGAAAAAAAAAAAAAAACGTTTTTGGATTTGGTTTGCAAGATTCTTTATTTCAGAAAAAATAAATAAGTAAATGAGTGGAAATTTTACCAGTGAGTGTGTTAAATTATAAGGCACTAAAAGAGAATGACTCTCCCCAGACACAACAGAATATATATATATATATATATATATATATATATACATTCATATATATATATATATATATATATATATATATACATTCATATATATATATATGTAGTGGACCTTGTAGGCATGAAGTGGATTTGATCCACCATAGCCAAATTTCAAGTAACAGTTCAACAGAACTTTTCTTACGGTGGAACAATGGTTTTTTTCTGTGACGGCAGTTTTACATTTGCCAGATTGCCTTAGCTAGGCCGAAATAATGTCTTCACCTCTTGACCCTTCTAACCACTTATAGACCACCAAAAGCTAGAATTCAGATAACAAGTACCACCAACTAAATCCATTGTTCTCAACGATATATCTATCCTTCTGGATAGTTATAAAAACAAGAATCCCCAAGCAAAAATCAGTTAGTTGACTAGTGACAACTCAATCAGTTAGTTAGTGAGTGACAACTCGAGTCAAAGACAGCTACCAACAGTTAGGATGCAGAACGCTAAAATCATGGTCACAAGCAGGCAACAACTAAAGCCAATGGTCAGAGGGAGAAATGAAGTTTACTATCAGCAACTATGAGACATCTTCCCATGACCCTACATCTTTCACTAGCTCTAATTCTGTTCTCCTAGCATACTTGTCTCCTAGCATCTCTTCTGGCTACCTGATGCAGGACCTTGATACTCTCATTCATCCAGGCCTGTTTCTTTGCTCTAATGGCCCTGTCTACCACATCATTCTACCAACATGTTACCCTAGATCTGGATGGAACTTTGCACCAGCCACAGATTTGATCTGTGGCACTCAGCAAGCTGTCCCTCAGGAATTCCCAGTTGCCCTCTATGTAACAAGTCTGTAACTCCTTTTCCTTTTCATTGAATTTCTCAGTTAGTATGTCCCTAAATTTCTGACCATATGAAGGGTCCTTAAGCTTCCAAATCCTTCTTTTCCAGATTGGTATAACTCTTGGTATCCTTCTCGTGTGGAGTAAGTCACTAATGACTAGTCTATGCTGGGGGTTAGAAGCAACCATGCATCTTACTGTTTGGTGAGAATGTAATCAATCTGGCTAGCACAGACACCTGATTGGTAGGTTATCAGGTGGCTAGCTGGCTTCCTGAAGTTCATGTTGCAGATCAAAAGGTTATTTGCATTACAGAACTCCAGTAGCCTTGTTCCCTCTTAGTTTTGGGAGCCAAATCCATGGCCCCCATGCACACCATGTAAGATACCTGGCTGCCATCTGACATGCCCATTGAAATCCTCAGCCACAAAGAGATCATTATCACTCATGTTTGAGTTAGCTTGCAGAAGAATGTTATAAAAGTGGTCCTTCTGTTCATTTGGTAGGCTCACTTGAGGGGCATAGGCAGAGATAATTGTCACTATACTGTTCTGTAAGACTAGCCTAAGCTTAAGCACTCTATCACTCATTCTGGCTACCTCTGTGACCTTATCCACCCATTCCTCAGTAAGAAGTATGCCCACACCACCTACCCCATCACTGTTACTATCCAAGAAGATTTTATACCTATGTGTCTTACCTGTGAGGAACCTAGCTGAAGCTCCTCTTCACCTTACTTCTTGGATGCAACATACATAGGAAGGGTATCCAGCTGTAGAAACTGCCAGACCAGATTGGAGCCTGCTGCAACCGCTGGCTCTCCAGATCTCAGTCGAACCATCCAACCCATGCTAGCATGGAAAACGGACATTAATCGATAATGATGATATGTGTGTGTGTGTGTGTGTGTGTGTGTGTGTGTGTAAACAAATACATACACTGTAATAAAAGACTCTTGCCTAAGGGGCTATGCAGTGGAAGTGAGTCAAAAACTACGTGATTGGTAAGTAAGCTTGTTAACCACACAGCCATACCTGCATACACACACGCACACACACACACACACACACACACACACAGAGTAATAGATACAGGAATACATTTGAGTGTATGTTAACCAGTTAAATAGCTATTGTGCTGTCATTGCCTTGCAGTCTTTTCAGTTAATTCAAAATATTTAATCAGCCATGTTATCATTTTCAAGTTGAATGGATAATAATCCACCCATATTTATTTGTATTCATTAGCAAATGCGTCAAGGAAACAGTCACCACTGTAGTATTATAGTTGTCTGGTACTGTAGTAAATAGTATGATTATATAGTTGCATAAATATAGAATCATATGATATTATAATATAGTTGGATGATAATATGTTATTGTGGTAAGACAATTAGAGCAGTTCATTCATCTGGGAGGGCTGTGTATTCAAATTAGAGCTCATAATAGGGAGAGTCTTTCATGAACTTGCATAAAACCATCTGTTTTGTGCTGATGGTATAAAATGCACTAGTAGACTCTGGAAAGTGAGTAATAGAAAGAGCATCCAGCCATAAAAACCTTATCAAAAAGTGAAGCATAGGATATCTGTTACAGGCTCTGCATCACAAGGTCTAAGAGAGCAATTACTCCAAGTGAGAAGTAATATAGAACTGAGAGCATGCACTCTTTAACCTTCCTGAATGAAACAAGCTCTTTACAGCTGCTAGTGCAATAAAATTAACCTATCTTCCATTGTAAGACAAACACAACAAAGTTGATTGGGGTTTTCTTTTTCTGTTGCTGTGTGCAAGATTGTGGAAACTGTCACAGACAATGACCCATCCAACCCATGGCAGCATAGAAAAACTGATAGAAAATTGACACTGTTGATAATAAGTTGAATAATAAAAATATAGAATAATGTATCGATTGCTTCATGGTAAAGACATGAAAGCTACATAAAAACTGTAACATAAAAATACTTAAACTGATATACCATCCAGCCATAAGGGAGATGCTGTTCGTAATCATAATAAATTTTAAACCATGTAGTTCAACCACACCTCCACCTTTGTTCATCAGTTACTAAATTCACCTCCGCCCCTATCTTTAGTCATTTGTTACTTCACCCTCATACTCTCTTTCTCTCCTATGACCCACTAGCAGTGTCCTCTCTTATACCTTCTTGTACCCTGAGAGTTGCTTTGACACCACATCACTACATTTCTTTTTATCTCCTTCTCATCTACTCTGACCTACTACAATCTTCGATACTGTAAAAGAGAAAGCTGCTTATTAATTAGGTATGTAACAATTACTAAAAGTACTATAAGAAAGCAATTATTAAAGGATTGACCGTCTAGAAATATTTTGATAAATTCATGTTCTAAGAAATTTCCTATAACTTTGATTTCTCAAGCTTATTGAATTTTTTTAACTCCAATTTTTCACAAATTTAAAAATTCATTGCATACACTGCATATAATTCTTCACAGATTTAAATATGCATTGCATTCACTGCGGAGTATTCCATTTTCATTTGCAAAGTCTCTCACTTTCTCTTTAAGTTTTCATTCGCTATTTGGAAAAATGATAGTTTATTCTATTAATGTATAGGTAATGTAGAAACATTGTTTATTGAAGGAAAATTTTTTTAAATACCTGTATAATTTTTGAATGCAGGATAGCTGTGGGAAGAACCTAGAAGTTTTGTCAGTGAGCCTAACTCACTGACAAAACATTTTAAATGTACATTGTGTGGACATGTAATGACACCCTAACCCTTAAAACTAACCCTCCTCTTCATATCATTACGTAGATGCATCGGAACCTCTGTATTTAAGTAGTGCTGTGAAGCTAACGGTTTTTGTGTGTTCTTGAATCTACGATGCAAGTGTTTTTGTTTCAGTACACGATCTCAGATCAAGTCACTTGCTATGCAAGAACATCTCTGTAATTTTTTAAAATCACCGTGGATAAATGCCAGCAATGACCATAGGCTTTCCAATATTTTAATTTCCAAACAGAAACAATTGGGGGCAGGGATTGGGGTTACAAAAAATTCCTAATTTCTCAAATTTTCTTTTTTATAGCATATAAATGTATTTATGGGGGAAAATATTGAAAAACATCAATACATGCGAGAATGATAAAGAAACGAGGAGGGTTGTCTTTGGATGTGCTAGAAACAATAGCCAAATCGCCCTTAAATCACTCACTTTTCCCTCAGAAAATATTAATTTAAAAAGATATTTTTACCAAAGATACTCGTCCCATGGTTTTGAAGTGCAAAAAACAATTGGCCAAAATAGGTCTGGAGTGGGATGATGAGGGAGGGGTGGTGTAAAAAAAAGGAGTTTTCAAAACTTTTTTCAAAGATGCCCCCCCTCCCAACCGCATCATTTCGAAAGCTGTGGCTTTAAAAAAAATGGGGAAAATCCCCCCCCAAATTTCCCCCACAAATTTCTTCATAATCGTAACCTATGTCGTTTGAAAGGGATTTGTATAAATTTTCATTAAAAGATATCCATCTTCCTGAAAGTTACAAGGGAAAAATGTCAGATCATGTGAATTTTCCAAAACTTTTCTATCCACCCCTTCGCAAAAATTCTTTCCTATAAATCCCTATATATTCTGAAGCCACATCAAAGCGGTATTTGTAGAAAATTTTGTTAAAAAGTATCTATTTTTCTGGAGTCGGGGGCGTATACATCTGTAGTAATGCCTTTTTATTTATACAATTTTTTCATGTTTATTTCATTCATTGTTTTCAATGTTCTCTCTCTCACACATGCACACTGCAAAGCTGAAAGATTGGCTGCTGAATTGAAATATTTATGTTGCTTTGAGGTGAAGGTAAAACTTGAAAAAAGATTATGACTGTGATAAAATAATGAAAGCAATATTTACTAAGCAAGTGAGCACTTGTTTACTTTCATTTTATGATATACAGCTATCATGTTTTCTGATTGGGTAAATATGATCAAACTACACCTCTGTAACACTTTTCAAAAACTTTTCTGGAATAAATGAATCACAAAATTAAATTCAGCATGAAAAAGTACATCAATATACCAAATTTGAAAATTTTCACTTAATTTCAAAATTTCAAAATCTGCGACAGCAACAGAAAAGATCTTTCTAGTAGTCTATCCCTTTCATTTTTTGCTTTTCTCATTGTAAACTTCCCCCTTTCTGTATATATTTACCACACTCCCTCTCACTTTCTGTATTGCTGACACTGTGTGTGTGTGTGTGTGTGTGTGTGTGTGGTCTGTGTGTCAGTGTGTGTGCATGTGTGTGCATGTGTGTGCATGTGTGTGTGTGTGTGTGTGTGTGTGTGTGTGTGTGTGTGGTCTGTGTGTCAGTGTGTGTGCATGTGTGTAAGGAATTTCATTAGGGCAACAAAGTAATTTTAGAAAGTTATGTATAAGATAATCTACTTTAATAACATACTTTTGTTAGTAACTATGTTTTTTCTTACAGACACATACACCCACACATGCATGCGCACACGCACGCACACACACACACACACACACACATACACACACGCACACACACACAAACATGCACGTAAACACACATGAACATATATGTATGAACACACACACATGAACACACATATGCACACAGACTCACTTGGTGTGTGATGGGAGTTAAAAATTTAAATTATAAAATTTTTTTTTTTAGTTGTTGCTTAAATCCCAACAATGGACAACCACATCATCATCATAAAACAACCTTTATGGAGAGAAAAATATTGAAAAACATCAATACCTGTCAGAGTGACAAAGAAATAAAGAAGATACAAGGTGGTCATGAGATGTGTTAGAAACACCAGCTAAATTGCCCTTGAATCACACACCTTTTTCTCTGAAAATTATTCTGAAATTATGAACAGAAACAAAATGTAGATCTGGACTGTCTGTATTTTAAACTTATGATTAAAAAAATTTTGCAAAAGGCTGAAATTTTAGTATTTTAAATTTAAATTCATTTTCTGTTTCAAAATAAAGGAAGTGGGGATTGTAATGGTGATTGCTGATTTTAAAAAAATTCTTTTTCAAAATTTCAAGGCTTTTCCTATCGTTTTTAAGTATGAAGTGCAAAAAAAGTATTGGCCAAAATTGGCACTGAGTAAAGGGGTATGTTTTAAAAAATTCATAAATTTTCAACTATTTTTTTTTACCGAAAAGACATCTCCCATTGTTTTTAAGTGCATGGTGAAAAAAAGAATTTTAACAAAACTGGTCCAGAAAGGGACTGGGATTCATAAATTTGCAAAAACATTTTCATAGAAAGCTTCTCCCCATCATTTGCAATGGCGTGGAGAAAAAAAAAATAGTAAAATTCCCCTCAAAACAGAGAAAATCCAACTATGTGTGTGTGCTATTCCCAAAGTCTGTCAAGGCATTCTATTGTGAAAATCGCCCGGCAACAACAGGATACATAGCTTGTGTGTGTGTGTGTGTGTGTGTGTGTGGATAGATCGATAGATAGATAGATATAGACATGCATGTACGAATCAGTATGGGATGGAGAAATCAGTACATTGAACAAAAGTGACTTATGATGTTTTGTTCCTTTGCACCCAGTTGAACTTTGCATTTGCCTCTTACAAGGTAATTAAAATAAAAGGAAGACAAAGTATTGTGCTGGTCAATATAATCAGTTAAAAACATTCAAAGGTACTACCTCAGCATTGCTCCAGTGAAATGACTGAAACCAACTGACAGAAGAATAGCAATACATGTGTGTGTTTGTGTGTGTGTATGTAGTCTACAGATGAAATCCAGGGATTCTCAGTATGCTCCAATGATTCAAACTTAGACTCTGATGTCTTTACAGGGGATCAATTCAACAGGATAAGGAAAGGCTATAAAAGGGATGAAGTCGAGCAGACATAGAAGCAATTATGCAGATACTCTGTAGAAGTTGGATCTATTCATATAAATATCTATATATTTATACTTAAATATTCATCATCTGAAAGTCTTCACTTCTGGCTTTCTCTCATTTTGCACGTATACATATACAAAGTCTGATCAATAAGCATCCGGACTGTTGCTATAGTAACAAAGCTAAAGCATGCAAAGTGAAGCTGCTTAGCAAAGATTGACCTTGAACTCTGCTGCGCATGCGCACTAAGTTTAAACTTTCTAGCTCATTTCCGCTGTTTACAGCAGTGCTTGGAAGGAAGGTGTGTAGCATGTGATGCATTTATATATATATATATATATATATATATATATATATATACACGAGGGATCTATGAAAAGTTTTGAGCCTTGAAGTCTTGTAACTTCATCAGAAGTCTTGTACCCTGTTTTGTTTTTGTTTAGGGTCAAGACTTTTCATACACTTCTTGTGTGTATATATATATATATATATGTGTGTGTGTGTGTATATATATATAAAAATATATATACATAAATATATATGTATATACACACACACATATATATATATATATATATATATATATATATACAGAGTTATTCAAAAAGAATGAACTGATTTCATTACTCAATATTTTAATAAGGAAAAGCAATAGAAAACTCCAGCTAAGTCACAAGTATTTACTCACAATCAACTTTTATTTCCTGTTTTACAAGTGTTCAATGTGGTCACCACGTGCAGCACGAGCAACATCAATGCGATAAGAGAATTCCTCCCAGATGTGTATCAGCCTATGACGATCCACTGAGTTGATCGCTGTTGCTATTCAATGCTTCAGGTCATCGAGGTTAGTGGGTAGCGATGGAACATAAATACGATCCACTAACCTCGATGACTTTAGACATCAAATAACAACAGCAATCAACTCAGTGGATAGTGATATACTGATAAGCGTCTGGAAGAAATTCTCTTATCGTATTGATGTTGCCCCTGCTGCAGCTGGCGGCCACATTGAACACTTGTAAGATAGGAAAATAAAAATTGATTGTGAGTAAATACTTGTGACTTAGCTGCAGTTTTTTTATTGCTTTTCCTTATTAAAATATTGCATAATGAAATCAGTTCATTCTTTTTGAATAACCCTGTATATATATAAACATGTATATATATATATATATATATATATATATATATATATATATATATGTATATATATATTTCGTATGTGTATTTCGTGTGCAAGATTCTTGATGTGGATACGTGTGTTGAAAGAAATACAATTAAACTATATAAATTAATAAAGGACTGAACCAGTGCATGTGTTTATTACCGGCATAATGCCTCTCCCAAGGTTTAATTGTATATATATATATATATATATATATATATATAAATTAAAAACGTAAAAATAAAAACAGAACACAAAGGATTCCGCGGTACACGTGTTTTAAGCTTTATAGTCGTTGCATCATTATATTGGTATATAATTGATAGACAGGATGGTATAAAGCTATCTTCAGCCGCAAATATATTCTTTCCCAAGTATTATATCACAAAGAAGAAGTCACCAGGAAAAAAGTAAAAGAGGGAGAAACATGAGAGATAAAAAGTGGGAGTCCACTTGGTATCGTCCATCGTAATATCCATTGTAATATTTTTATCCTTTAAGTTGATACTTTTATATAAAAGTTCATTGGTACTCCGAAATCTGTCCCTATTGTACAATTATCAAGTATTACCTCTAACATTTACTTTTCCTATATATATATATATATAAACATGTATATATATATATTTAGGTACTACTAAAGCAGCGTGGTCCCGAACGCGCAGTCGCTCAGTCGCGCGTCCGCGCTAGCTAGTCGTGAGTGGTCGATCCTAACCCTAACCCTATCCCTAACCCTAACTCTAACCCTAACCCTAACCCTAACCCTATCCCTAACCCTAACTCTAACCCTATCCCTAACCCTAACCCTATCCCTAACCCTAACCCTAACCCTAAACACATATTCATTTGCACGCGCGCGCACTTTTTGTAGGATCAACCACTCACGACTAGCTAGCACGGACGCGCGACTGCGCGTTCGGGACCACGCTGCTTTAGTAGTACCTATATTTATATACATATACACACACACACACACACACACACATATATATATTCTAGAATGATACTTTAACAGTCAGACCTTCTTGTGTAGCCACATAAGAGTATTTGTATTCTCACCTTCATTCCTGAGATTTTATTAGTTCAACAGATCTTTAAATAGAGAATGGAATGTAATGAGTTGTGGCGATCAAAGAATGCTTGATATGAATAACTGGATCATGGACTAGATCCAAATGAATTAAGAAAACAGCTGGATAGTAATGCTATCAACTAGATTCTGAACAAAAGAAACAAATTGAAAGGATGCAGGTAGGTAGTGATAATTAGATTAAAAGAATTAAATAAAAGAAATTAGTAGAAGTGGTAATTAGAGACCTAGGTTCATTTACTTAGCATACTAAGTAAAAGTTGCATTTTGCTATGGTTCTTGTGCATTTTATTGGCATTGAATATATTTTAAACATAATGTAGTATTTATAATATCATTTACTATGTTAGATACAAAATATTATGTACTAGCATACCAGTATCATCAAAGATGCTGACAGTTTTATGAATGACTTGCTTAAAAGCTGCATTCCATGCAGACTTTTAAGCTCGCTCCTGCAGAGGTCAAATTGGGCCTGCAGCCCAAAACTAGACAGAGCTAAATAGCATGACTATAATATGTCTATAATTACTGTATGCTCCAGTGGTGTTTGATCAGAGGTTAAGGACAGATGTCAATTAATTCTGTAATGTCATTCTATTGTTCCAGTCACAAGTTGAATTCCAACTGTTGGCCAATTTGTCCCAAAGTTCTCATCTTGACATAAAATTAATGAAGTGAATGTCATTTATCTCCCCTTGATCTCTGACATCATTTGACAAACGCCACCAAAATGGCATGAATCCGCCAAGCTTTATCGGCTAGAAATAGCCAACCAATTGCTTTTAAATCAGATCCCAATGCTGGATGTTCAAGAACCAAACGAAAGGGAGATATTCAATCCTGGGATCATCCTGATTCCAAAAAGGTATAATATGTCTATGTAGAGCAAATGTAGGCTGGGATACAGGGTCCCAGACAGACAGACAGAATTTTGCTTTTATTATTATAGATAGAAAGTGGTGCATCAGAACATTGGGAGAAACCATTGATAAATGCCAGCAATCAAGTAAATATATGCAGATGCACAGAACTGATGTGCTCAAAAAATTAGTTGTAATGTTTCTGTAGAAAATGATATCATCCTTGTTATATATATATATATATATATATATATATATATATATATATATATATATATATACATACATACATATATATATATATATATATATATATATATATATATATATATATATATATATATATAAAATGAGAGTTTTGACGCTAATATCCATTATTATTGAAATTTATTCCTATGTCAACATTTCTGTATAAGGCTATATTTGACTGTCAAATTTAAGTCAAACATATAATTTGCCTTACACGTCTTCAGGGAAAAAAATTAAGAACAAAAAAACTAATTGTTCTTAATTTTTTGTTCTTAATTTTTTTCCCTGAAGATGTGTAAGGCAAATTATATGTTTGACTTAAATTTGACAGTCAAATATAGCCTTATACAGAAATGTTGACATAGGAATAAATTTCAATAATAATGAATATTAGCGTCAAAACTCTCTTTTAAATTTAAAACTTTGGATATATAACCAAGGAGAACGATCCTTAAGGAGTCTACTTTAGACTTTTTTGCGGTGAAATCTCTTGCTATATTGGTAACGATTACATGTTTTTCTATGAACAAATATCTATCTATCTATCTATCTATATATATATATATATATATATATATCATCATCATCATCATCATCATCGTTTAATGTCCGCTTTCCATGCTAGCATGGGTTGGACGATTTGACTGAGGGCTGGTGGACCAGGAGGCGACACCAGGCTCCAATCTGATTTGGCAGAGTTTCTACAGCTGGATGCCCTTCCTAACTATATATATATATATATATATATATATATACATATATATATAAAACATCCATTTTTCCATGCTTGCATGGATCAGACAGATTTTAATACCCGGATCCCATTCCTGTTGCCAACCCTCACCTGGAAGCAGGTGAGGGTTGGTGACAGGAATGGCATCCATGCCTGAATGTACTTGCGTAGAAGATAGGAAACAAAGAACACTTCTTGCATGACAGTGAAATTCATTAAAATTACTGCCTGATGTCAAGACAAGGAGATAATATAAAAAATACACACACACACACAAATATATACATCAAGTTGATCATTGATATAACCATCATGTTCTGGTGATCTCATTACCTAGCTTTCTTTATTTCCATTGATTTGTGAATACACAATATGAATATTTTGAAAACAAATGTAAATTCCATATATTTATATATATGTGTGTGAGAATTTGGTAAAGGAGATATAATTTATGATAAAAGTTTGCACGATAACTAGGTAATGGAAGCTATCATCTGTTATGGTCTGGGAGACTATAAAAAAACAAGAGGAGTCTAAGAACTGATCCTTGGTAAGCACTTGCTGTACACTAAATTCAAAGGCAGCGATCTGGCAGAAACGTTAGTACACGGGGCGAAATGCTTAGCGGTCTTTCATCTGCCGTTACGTTCTGAGTTCAAATTCCGCCGACGTCGACTTTGCCTTTCATCCTTTCGGGGTCGATTAAATAAGTACCAGTTACGCACTGGGGTCGATATAATCGATTTAATCCGTTTGTCTGTCCTTGCTTGTCCCCTCTGTGTGTAGTAAAGAAATAACACTAAATTCATTGCTATATTCATTGCCTACCTTTACCTTACTGACAGCATCCATGTACATGACTTGTACAGCTCTCATCAACCACTCATCTAGTCTTAGCTTCCTCATTGATTACCAGATAACAAGATAGGAGACTCTGTCAAAGCCAAATACAGAGGTTTATTTCTGGCTAAATGCTTCTCCTGCCATTGCCTTACCAGGAAGATATCATCTCCCAGGCACAAAACCAAACTGCATCTCATCTAGGCTCTCTTTCTAATCATTTGAGTAATGAACCCTTTTGTAATCTGATCCATAATTTGATATCTCTGTAATTATTTCTGTCTAAGGTGTCACCTTTACCTTTGTAGCAGTTGATGATAATGTTGCATATGACTCCCTCTTGGACAACCTGATTAGCTGTACAGATGATTAGGCTGTATCCCACTCCAACAGATATTTTATTCCTAAAGGACCAGAGCTTTCCCTGTCGCAACTTTGTTAAAACAAGATGGACACATTTGATGATATAGTGCTAGATATACTATGAAAAGAGGTTATGGTGGTCATTGGTAGAATGTTTGTGATCCTAAGATAGCAGGATCAGAGCTGACCTTGTTGTTAAACTGTAATTACCATTGCTGATAAAACTCATATATGGACGTTCGACTTGTTGAAAATAGCAGTCAAATCTCCAGTGAATCACATCCTCCTAGTCTTTAAAAACAAAAGAGGGAGATAATGATGCCCAGATACATTGTGTCTAAAAAGAAATGCAGTGGTCATCGCTAGAATACTTTTTATTGTTCATCTGCTTGGCCAGGTATAAGAAATATACTAAACAATATTTGACACGTACAGTCACGTGGCCTAAAGGTTAGGAGAGTTGGATTAATGACCATAATTTCGTGGGTTCGATCCCCCGATTGCTTTGTGGTACGTTGTATCTTTGAACAAGACATCACATTTCCTGTTGTTCCGGTCTACTCAGCTGATAATTAATGCCAGCCGTCTCTCCTGTCACATCCTCCGTGTTCCGCTGAATATCTGTCTGCTCGCGACTACCTAAGTAACTAGAACAAGCTTGGCCAACTCGAATTATACTGCGGGCCACTTTAATAACAGAAAGTTTTTTTGAGGGCCGCTTATATACTGACAGAATTGAAAGTATTTGCTTTCTCATGCTATTATTACAATAATGAATGATCGTTGATTCAACATGAAATATTATCGTTGAAAAACAGTTGTATCTTTTTATTAGTCTTCAATTTTTGATAAAATTTTTTAAATGTTTGTTTAAATAAACCCATTTCGAGAAAGTATCAAGCGGGCCGCAAGATAAAAGTCTGCGGCAAGCATGCGGCCCGCGGGCCTCAGGTTGGCCGGCCCTAAACTAAAACTATTAGCGAAAGCGTGGACACTTGAGTGGTACTAGAAAAACGACGTGTAAAGTTGACTTGGCGGAATTTGAACTTAGAATGTAAAGGACTGTAACTAAATACCACAAAGTATTTTGTCCGGCACTTCAACGGTTCTACCAACTCACCGTCTGACAGATATTCTTGTCACAAAACTGATATACCCCGCCCCTGTATAATAGGTCTTGTACTACTTTTTCATGTACTGACACTCACTAACACATCATAGCATCCCTAATATTCTCCTGCTCTAGTGATTATGGAGAGGTCCCGTGATTATCTTTGCTAATATTAGTGTGTTTGAGAGAGAGTGGGAGAAAGGAAGATTAGACGGGGAAGAATGACAAAGAGGAGCGCGGGTTTCTTCCCTACCTTTAATTACGTTTAACCTTCTTGAAAAGAATTTAGTCGCTTTTGGAGCAGATAAAGATAAGAAAAGAAAATTGGCTATGATTGTTTAAAAACGTAAATTATTACTATTATTATTTTTATTGTAACTATTTCTTTTGGTTTATAACGAAGTCCATCCCTCCACACAACATGCATGCATGGTGGTTGTCTACTTATGCAGAGTCTGACCACCCCTGTACTTATACCTTAGATCCATCATGACGTCTGGTATGGCTTTTTAAGCCAGACAATGTATTGAAAAGACACCCACATAGACTGCATACCCGATTTGGATCACCAGGAGCTGCAGTTAAGTTCTGATCTTTGTGGATCTTAAAATGTCTTGTAATCTCCGTTAGATTTGCAGATCTTATGGCATACACCGTATTGGAAGGTGTGCGCAGACATATCGGCAGAATAGTTGGTGGAGGTTCGTTCTTTATGGGTCCACAAATGAGATTTGAGCCCAGCAAAAGAAAAGCATGGTCTATCACAAACTGTGCACACAAAAAAGTCACTGAGATTCACCTTCTCGATCGCAACATTCTTCTTTAATCTCTTGAGTCTTGCATGTGTTATTCTGGCCTCCTCGAAGGGTTTCACTCCACTCCACACTCACACACACATACATATATGCAGGATTGAACAGTGTTTGACAGACTAATAAACAAAAACGATTCGGTTAAAACAACTAGCACTAGTGGTGGTGATGATGATGATAACATGATCTTTCGTTTCGAAGTTAAGGTATTGGTTAGCAAGGCGGAGGAGGAAATTAAACAGCTCGGAAGAGAAACGTGTCCGTGTTCAGTTTATCCACTCCATCACCAACTCCTATAGTGGACACCATGGTTTACACAAGTGGAAGAATGTTTATCATCAGAAAACAAAATTAATAATAGAGAGTGAAATGGGAGGCATAGCGAGATAGGAGACATGCAAGACAGAATTTATCACTGGGACGTTAAGTAAGGGAGAAAAAATAAACAATTATAAAAGAATTGGGGCTAACGTGATAAAGAGAATTTAAGAAAATAAATTAGGAAAAAGGAAAAAATAGTATCAACGATGACGATAAAAATGAAAAGCAGAATTACACACACACACTCAATGTGTATGTGTGCGTGAGAGAGAGAGAGTATAAAAAGTGCGAGAAAAAAGGTATATTTGAGAAGAACGAAGGAAAGAGTAAACTTGAATGAACTAGACTGTGTTGTCTTTATATAAGATAAAACTTATGAATAGAAACTAAAGAGAAAGCGAATGAATTTATAGGATAAAAGATAACAGAATAAGCAAGAGCGAAAGAGAGAATAAAAGAGAAGCAAAGAAAGATAAGTTTGTGTGTGTGTGTGTGTGTCTGTATATGTAAGCTTGTGTGTGTGTGTGTCTGTATATGTAAGCTTGTGTGCGTGTGTATGTGAATGTATGTATATGACTGAATTTATATGTGAATGTCTAAGAGAAATGAGAAAGACAAGGTAAAACAGTAAGAGAGAGAGAGAAGCGTGTGGGAGAGACAAAGAGAAACTGGGGGATGGGAAACGAGTCAGACAGAGTGAGAGAAAGAAAGAGACAGATAAACAAAGAGAGAATCATGTGGGTGAGAGAGAGAGAGCAAGAGAAAGACAGAGTAGATTAAAAGAATGAGGAGAAGTGTCGTGCGCAAATAGTGAGTCACTGAAGGAAGTGAAAGAAACAGAAAAACCTAGTCGAACATTAATAAAAAAAAGTATAGGCGGAGGCAAGTGAGAAGGAGAGAGAGAAACGATCTAAAGGCGAGCGCTTGCTTCAGAATCAGAGAGATTTTTCGTTCAGGGTGAAAAAAAAAAGTAAAGAAAAGAAGGAAAACTACATCAACGTGCGTCGAAGCGACCACGACGTCGGACGTTAAGTCGGCGGTGGCTCTTTTTCGTCGGTTAAGTTAGTCTGTAAGGTAATCTAAAGGTTTTAGTTAGGGTTCAGGTGTAAAAAGAGAGAAAAAGTGAAGTATTTGAAGTTATTTCTTTTATACGTAATTTGTTTTGTTTTTGAGGGAAATTTTAGTTGTTTTTTCTCCTATTAACTTCGTACAAGGAAAAAGGGAAAACTTTACCATCATCATTCACCATGTCGGTACTTACCTTGGAAGCTAAACTGGAGAGACTGGACCCTAATACTCCTTGGGGATTTCGCATGCAAGGAGGCAAGGATTTTCATTCCGCTTTGATGATTCAAAAAGTAAGTAAAAGAAAAAATTGCAAAACAAAAGCTGCTTTTAAAGCAATCAAATTTTAAAATTTAAGTGATCAATAATGAAGTTGTGGAAGGCATGAACGTCATACAATCTCATTTCTACCTTACTTTCAGTCTAGGTTTAAGACCAGTGAAAAAAAATCAATTATTCATTTATTATATATTTGTTTATCTTGGCACAAAATTAAATGTTTGTGGAGGTTCCCCCTTTAGAGAAAGGTGCTAATATGGCCATTCGAGAACATTATTAATTACAGACTAGCGATGACAGGTGGAAGCTAAAGTTGACCCTTTACAAACTTAGTGATCATTGCTTCTTATATATATATATAAAACCTTATTTTTTAATATATATGTACGAGGGGAAAATAATGTCGTTCACGCCTTTCCCAAGGACATGAGTGATTTGAAGGGAAATGAAGTGAACAATTGTTTTTTGTGTAAATGTCTGAAATTGTTTTGAAAGTTATGGGGTTGTGTATTTGTACATGTATGTAATCGATTTATGTTGATATTTCCAATATAGATATACTTTTTTATTTACAGACATTCTTTTCCAAATCGGAGAAAATCTTTTTATAATAGTTTAAAACCTAAGGCTCACTTCTCAGAAGTTTGTGTATAAATGAAATCCTATTTCTTGTATATGTTAAATACTTTTTTCATTGTTAATAATTAATATGTACACTAAAAAGCACACACATACACACACACTCTCTCTCTCTCTCTCTCTCTCTCTCTCTCTATATATATATATATATATATATATATATATATATATATATATATATATATATAACGGTAAAGTTTTATTTATACATATTGACGTGTGTAGTCCCATTAATCAAAAACAAGCATTGGTTCTTTTATGCATTGACGTACATTTTACAGTCCATACACAGTATACCAATACAAGCACCCGGTCATACGCATATATAGTCATCTACACAGGCATACACATACACATATATACATGCACATACTCTCTCATACACACACATAAACACACTATACTTTCAGACATCCTATTCTTACATCTCATTACATATACACATTATAAAATGCTTCCGCGCCAACCCAATCGAACGTACACACGTACATTCAATCATAAAACAAACCCAGTTATATAACGCATAAACTAAACTTTGTCATGCAACCATGCATACCGCTAATCATACAATCAGTCTTACAGAATACAATTATACACTACTTGTTATTCAATCATACATACTGTTAAACGACGGATTTAATTACAACTCGTCATACAACCATACGTACATATAATCATACATGGTTCTAATTGTACAATCACATATATACAACCACCGTACTTCTCACTAAACGACAGACTTATAGTTTTATACTTGTAGTCATACAATCACACATGCTTCGTCATTTAACCACACAACTTTATTCAATCACACACTCACTTGAGTAAAGGAAATGCCTCCACGCCTAATCGAATGTGTGTGGGTATCCCTTTATGTTTGAGAGATACGCAATTTTAAAATTGCTGTATTGTAATGCAACTTTGGATGTTTGATTATAAACGTCAGCAGTGTGTGTGTGTGTGAATAATGTGAAGATAAACATACCATGAATACTTGTGTATGTTTGATATTTATGGGATGCGTGAATTTTGTTGATGGCTGTCATTTCGTTCGTGTCTGAAACACTCGTATCTGTTGCTGTCATTATTAACAGCATTAGGAAGTTATTTATACCCCCTCCCTCCCACTCCTGTTACTATATAACACAATCAGTCATTCATTAATCTAACAGCAAGTGTGTGGTTGGGTTGTATGTGGTATATGATAAAGTAGCTTATAAAATGTTGTATATGTTACTGTTTGTCTTACCTTGTCTTCCCCCTCACTCTCTTTCAGTCCCTACTTTCTTAATCGCATCCTTCAACACTACCCTGCTGCCTTTGACATTAAGGTGACATCACTTTGTACCGATGTCCCAACCGAGCGTATCAGTGCCTGACCGGTTTCAAAGCATAAACATTTCTTTTACAATTTATCGTGAATCCCAGAACTTTTCTTTCTTTAGAAAACTAAAATACTGATACATTTACTACCGTGTATTTTATTGACGATACCACTTTATCTTTTCCTTGCATATCTCTGGTGTTTGTAGAGGTTTTGAGTCGCACGTTAGCCCTGATCGAGCAGACCTGTAATTAAAGGTTCTACTCCCCAGTTATTCAGTCTGTTTTCTTCTGGCTTCGTGTTATATGGGACTAACAATATTTAATATTCAGTATACACCTCTGGACTTGTTTATTATATAGGGCTACATTAGCCAATTGTAACCCTTTTGGTAAAGTTTAGGTGCAATAAATTAGCTATACTTCTACAATACTCAAAATATTTTAACAATTTTTTAATAGTTCCTAATAATATTTAATCATAAAAATATATTAGGTTTTGTTTTTAAACACAGAATGGCTATGAGGGGCCATCTGAATAAAATAGAAATCAGAAGGGTCCAGAGGTAAAGAATGGTTGAGATCCCCTGCTCTAGCGGTATCTATAATATAGGGTCACATCAAGGCGGTAGGTGTGGTTTGAGAGAGATTTTGGCTGTTTTTACAACAGGTTAAGGTGAACTCAACGTGTTCATACTACTAGTGTTAACTGACACCGGAAACATGAAAACCTGAATCAATCCACAGCGGGATTTGAACTTATTTAATCAGATGTTTAACTATCTTGGCTAACTACACTTAATATATGCGAGTTATTTTATTTATCTTTGTAATTCATGATGTCGAATATAAAATAGGGTTTTTAACTTCCGAGATATAAAACCAATCAGTCTCAGTATTATTAAAGTGAACTAAACTTCTACAATATGGAGGCTGTGTGTGTAAGGTTAATAAGTCCTTCAGGTATTTCGGTGTATGAAGGACTATGCGGTAGGGTATTCTTTCGTTTTACGATCACAAAATGAAAGTGGAAAGTTATAAAACAATCACCATTAAAAAAAAAAATTATAGTAATTAAAAAGTTCAAACATTGTTTTACCAAAACCGCAAATCTCCTTATTTTCTAAAAAAAAAATAGTAGTAAAAAGTTTTGTTCTTTAAAAAAAAATGAGGTATGTGATTTAAAAGTTAGAAAAGCTGTCGTTGTAGGTGGGGTTATTTGGCAAAATCATAATCTCCGTTGTTGGAAACCTCAATCCGAAGAAATATTTGGGTGGGGTTAAGGGGTGCCTATTTCGGTACATTCACTTGGAGATTGCGAAAGAATACCGATAGTATTTTTATTTTAATTTCTAAGTAAACTTCATTCCAATATGCCAAACTTTTATTGTTTCTAATTCTTTTTTATCCCCCTCCTCTTATGCATACACCATTATAGCGCTTTTCAATTTTATCACTTATGTTTGAAGAAAAAAGTTTCGGCGGAGGTAAAGAATACGCACACCACCCGTTTTCGGCGTAACCCACCCTGGCAAGACTTCCTTTTGTATCCCCCCCCCCCAAAAAAAACGCCCCGTTTTTTATCTAATATATTTTTTTTTTTTACACAAATCCCCGTTTTCGGCTACGGAGAATACGAATCTGCAAAAGAATTGGCAAAAATCGGCATGTTGAAATTGCCCCCACACTAAATTCTTCATTTTTAACTTTTTTTCAGAATTTTTTTTCCCACAATATGCGGAAAAATACGGAGATTATGATTCTGAAAAAAATTTCAAAAATTTTTTTTTTTTTTTTTCACGTGTGGTAAGTAGCTTACTTACCAACCACATGGTTCTGGGTTCAGTCCCACTGCGTGGCACCTTGGGCAAGTGTTTTCTACTTATAGCCTCGGGCCGACCAAAGTCTTCAGTGGATTTGGTAGACGGAAACTGAAAGAAGCCTTTCGTATATATGTATATATATATGTGTGTCTGTGTTTGTCCCCCCCAACATCGCTTGACAACCGATGGTGGTGTGTTTACGTCCCCGTAACTGAGCGGTTCGGCAAAATAGACCGATAGAATAAGTACTAGGCATCCAAAGAATAAGTCCTGCAGTCGATTTGTTCGACTAAAGGCGGTGCCCCAGCATGGCCACAGTCAAATGACTAAAAGAGTAAAGAGTAAACCTTTTTTGTCAAAATATGCGGAAAAATAAGGATTCTGAAAAATAGTGATTCTGAAAAAATTTCCAAAAATTTTTCAGGTTAGGGTTTTAGGGCTAGGTTTACGGGAAAAAAGTGAAAAATGAAGAATGGTGGGGGGGGGGGGTGCAAAAAATTTCAAAATTCCGAAAACGTGGGGTTTTGGCAAAAAAAATTTTAAGAAAACAATAATTTGTGAGAAAATGTGGAGGGGGGGGTGCTTTCCCCAACCCTAAACGCCGAAAATTAGTGGTGTGCATATTCTTTACCTTCGCCAAAGTATCTACAAATCTTACTTTTGAATATTGAAAAGGTAATTATTTCCTTGTTACTATTGGTGCAAATGAGAGAAAGAAGTAGTTTTATTTCCACTTTTTCTGGTGTTGATTGACATCCATGCAGAAATGCAAAGGCAACCAACTTTTTATTTATCTATTTTTTAGGTTTTTTTTAATTTGAGAACCATTGCAGGGGTTTCGTTGTCTCATCAGTACTCTGTATCAATACACCTAACTGTCAGAAGTAACATATTTTGTGATAGTTACCCACAATAAACATGTCGTCAATTTGAGGCTTGAAAACTGAATCCACCAGAATGTCATCGTTTAATGAATCTCAGATACACTCACCTCCAGATTTTGTAGCATTAAGTAAAGACAGATGTGTATTCTATAATTCCATTAACGTCAAAGATACGTTATAGGAATATCTAATCAATTCAATTCTTGAATAGTGCTTTATTTTATTGACTCTAATAAGAATAAAAGTGCGATTTGAACTCAGAACGTAAAAATGCTGTAACTTAAGTCATGCAGTCATTGCATCTGACACTCTAATGATTCTGTCAATCCACCGCCATGTTAGACAGGATGTTTGCTTGTCGTAAATAATTTAACCGGTTAGGAACCAACACCTACTTCCCTTCATTTTAGATGATCTGTGGTGACTTGAAATACATTCCAATTATCAGACATGTATATCACCAGTTGATGTAAGAACCAACAGCAGCAGTTCAGTATCTTAAAGACGTCACCATTCTTTTGCACCAGGTTCTTTGATTCTTTCCCGAACCCATTCTTAAACTCCATTCCCTCGAAGTTTATAAAAACTGCTTTACTCTTTTACTTGTTTAAGTCATTTGACTGCAGCCATGCTGGAGCACCACCTTTAGTCGAGCAAATCGACCCCAGGACTTATTCCTTTGTAAGCCTAGTACTTATTCTATCGAATACTTTTGCCGAACCGCTAGGTTATGGGGACATAAACATACCAGCATCGGTTGTCAAGTGATGGTGGAAGGACAAACACAGGCACACAAACATACACACACACACACACACACACACACACACACACACACACACACACACATATATACATATATACAACGGACTTCCTTCAGTTTCTGTCTACCAAATCCATTCACAAGGCATTGGTCAGCCCAAGGCTATAGTAGAAGACACTTGCCCAAGGTGCCACGATGTGAGAATGAACCCGGATCCATGTGGTTGGTAAGCAAGCTACTTACCACACAGCCACTCCTGCGCCCATAGTAGTTAAAATAATTTTTTTTTAAATGGTGAATCAAAAGAAGTTATTTAGTACAGTCACTTGGTGCATGATAAAAATAACACAGTTGGAGTAAATGGGAAATAAGGGCAGAACAAAACAGAGTTAAGATGCAGTTTAAGGGTTTAAAAAATGAAAGCAAATTAACTTGAAGTGATGACATTGACATCCCATAATTCCATAAAGGGAACTGGTGAAATCCTTTAATTTCATTAATAAAACTCCCTCATTATGCAGCGTCCTCTGGCACTTGTATAGTATCTTCTTGTGATATCTTAAGTAGTTCAGAAAAAAGCAGATGAAGTACGTCATTCCAACAAACACCAGAGAGAAGGCAATTCAATGGCTTTCATGTCAATGAATGACAATCAACACAGCTACATGTGAGCAATACAAAAATCCTGCTCGGCTACTAAACTGTACAGAAAGAACCAAAGGGAGGAGTAGTGTTGTTCTTGTCAATTCATGTTCCATGCTTTGGTTGTGTCAAAAATTGTTTACATGAAATTACTGTATATCATTCATCACTTCCAGTTAATTTTTTTAACCCCTAAACTATATGCCAGCCCGAAATGAAAATTAATTGATCTTAATCAGTTGTTCATCAATGAATCTCATCAGTATAAAGTGCTTCGATTACTTTACTTAAGATCAATTTTATTGTTGTTGCACCTTTTTCCCTATTTTTCTACTCTTGCCGTGATTACCTAAATTCTTATCAACTGTATCCCCCACTATAAAGACTCCCTTAAAACACACCCTGCCGTCATAAAATGACGAAGGATCCATATAGTTTGAATCACCCATAAAAGACGAGCTGATCATAGCTGGAATGTTCTTTGTTTGCACACTAAGAGTTGACCTGGAGCTAAACAACAGCATTCAAGCACTTATAAAATCATTTCTTTTGACCTTACCACCTCAACTAATTATAATTAACAATTAGGATATGGAAAATTTATTTGTTGATTATTAAAAAATGTCCTATCTCTTTTTTATTATTGCTTTCTTCAAAACGTTTATGTCTGGAAATAAGGGTTTATTCAAATGCATATCAGCAGTTTTGGATGTATGTTTAACTTATAGCTTACTAGCTTAAAAGCTAGCTCCTGTGGAGGGCTCTCCATTGGGCCTTGGGCCCAACAATGACATTTCATGCATTGAGTACATATTAAATTTTATTAAACTTGACCAATATTTTTCAAGCAATGGACAATTTTCATCAAAACAATGCTACAATTTGTCGACTTGGAACTTATTGCAAAGCTGCATGATAAACAACATTTTTTGTCTTCCCATTCGGGGATCAGTACATTTTTTTTTTTTTCTGTCTAACCTCTTTCTCTCTCTTTCTCTCTCTCTCTCTCTCTCTCTCTCTCTCTCTCTCTCTTCCTCTCTCTCTTTCTCTCTCTCTCTCTCTCTCTCTCTCTCTCTCTCTCTCTCTCTCTCTCTGTTGATTGTTTTCAACCATCGCCACCACGACTGTCATACACACACCATTCAGACATCTGATGCCACCACCAGCAATACCTTTGACTTCGCCAACTTCCCCTCCACCACCACTGTCTTTCACATCTCTCACTATCACCGGCATCCCTGACCACCTCGGCTACCAACACCACCACCACTCTCATCACCGTTACCTCCGCCTCTATCACAACTGCAGCTCATACTATTACTATCACCCCATTACCATCACAACCGTCAATCTACTTCTACCCTCACCCCCAGCAGGAGGAATATTAGAAGTGTCATTGACTAGTGAGAGAAGGGGTCAAAGTGTGACACACTGACACACAGTCGTTTTAGGTATTTATTATTATTATAGGTGTGTCTGTGCGTGCGCACGTGCGTTTGTATACTGAGGTCTTTCAACAGCTTTTTGATCAGAACTGAAAGTTTAAAGAGCAAATAGACTTACTAATTAAGTATCCCTTGCATTCTGGTTAATAATCAACTAAATAAAAATGAATCTTGAATAATCAGAATTTCTTGAATCCCCATTTTTATCTGCTGTTTAACCCCTAGTCTTCACTTCTTCTTTTCTTGCTGATGAAATAGAAGCAAGAATTTGGAAACCAGTAATATTTTGTTGATAGCCCGATATCTATAATGAATTTGATATAATCTAATTCAGCCACATTTAAGAAAGTTTATTGAATATACCTTAAAATGTACTTAAATTTGTAGTGAAAAATGAAATTATAACTATTGAAGAAATAAGTGTAAATTAAACTATTAATGGATGTGTGGGTTTGTCTGTCTGTCATATTTGTGGTTAGAGTTTTGCACTCATGATCGCAAGATAGTGGTTTCAATTCCCAGACCTGCGGTGCGTTGTGTTATTGAGCAACATTTCATTTCACATTACCTCAGTCCACTCAGTTGTAAAGGGGTAACCCTGCAACAGACAGGCGTTCTGTTCAGGGGAAAAGTTGGCATGCACTCCTAGAAAGCATTCGAGAGCTGTGAGGATGTGCATTGTGACCAGTGGTGCATAACATCTGCTACAATGATATAGTATTATATTATCAACAAGAGTGCATAGTGTCATGTTTACGATAAATATACTTAAATCAGTCTAGCTTTCTCAAATGTCTATTATGATTATATATTGTGGTTCACTAATGTCATCCAAACAGCACATTGAATTGTAGTCACTGTGACTATGTGCGAAGAGGCAAAACGCACGCAATGCCACATTAACATAACACTATCACAGTCAGAATGGATATACTGTGTGCTGATGGTAACCGGTTATGTTTACATAATAGGATATAAATCAAGCAAGTATCAAGAATACTGCAACTATATAATACTACTAAAACTACGAAAGCGAAATCATGTTATTAACTCTTCATGGTTTCCCTTTGCGATTCTGCCGTACCTCCCTGGTTGATATTGTACCGCACATTAAGTTATTGTGAGGGTTAGCATGGTTAATGTTGGTAGTATGGGAGGAGTTAGGGATTGAATATAAGCAGGAGTTGAAGTTGGAGAAATTGATGCTGATCAGTTACAAACATTACTACAGACCAGCACATGATCAAGTGGTGGCTCTACAGATGGAACTTTGTGATGACAGCCCATTTATAATATTATCATGATTAAGAGATGGGCTTTAAGGAATATTTATCCAGGCTGTGTTTCTGACAGCATCAATCAATGAGGTCATTTGCATCTGTGGAATTTTTTACATTGTTCGTGTAATGAACCATTTGTCCAATCCCATAAAAAAGTATTTACTGTTACTCTTGCCTGCCAAATAATTTCTCATATAGCATTGACTTGCATCCACCAGATGGTTGTAAAGATTATTTAGCAAATACCAAAATTCTCCATTGATTATTTGCACAGTTCTTTCTGGTGCACCATTAGATTTTGGGCTATAGGTAGGACACCTGCAATAAATCGGTTTAACCAAACCTTTAATTGAAAGATATTAATGACATTGTAGAAGGAGTGGCTATGCTTGGAGCAGAGGTGATTTTGTTGTTAAGAAGTTTACTTCCCGACTGGATTGACAATTGAGTGGATTTGGTTGATGGAAACTGAAAGAAGCCCATTGTGTATATGTATATATGTATGTGTGTATACACACATGCCCACGAGTGTGTTAGTGTCTCCTTGTCATGAGATCGCATGATTGTTGTAAATGAGTGTCACTGTAACACAAGCAGTGTCCACTGCTTCCAATTGTCTGTGAAAACATGTCTGGTCATGGGGCAATATTACCTTGCTTAGAAGCAGGTGAGTGTTGGCGACAGGAAGAGAATCCAGACGTAGAAAACCCGCCTCGACAGATTCCATCCGACCCACGTGAGCATGGAAAAGTTGCCATTAAAATTATTATGATGATAATGGAAATTCCGGTTCTGTGTCCTTTACATTTCTTCAGCTGCTACCTGAACATAAAAAGGATACTCCATCTAAGTGACTAAGTCAATAATAACTGACTCGTTCCTAGCTTTTTGTACATATCTCCAGTCTTTAAGTAATTATTCCAAGTGTGAGTCAGAACAATAGGACATTTGAGTCTGATTTTAGCATATATGTCCCTAGATATGACAAATTCTTAGAGATAAGTTGCCTATTTTTTGTTTAAGATAAAATCAGATCAGCTGGCTGTCTGGTTAAAAGAGTTAGTCGCCAGTCTTTCCCAGATATGCAATTCTTTAAACAAACATCAAAGGTGCATGTGTTAAAAAAAATTTGAACATCATCAACCGCGTGAGCACCAGTCTATTTAAAGAATACAGCAGTAGATGGAGCTGAACCAAATATCGGTATTCTGAGAGTGTCAAAGTGGCCATTTTGCCTTACTAGGCATGACTCATTTAGAAATTATAGTGTGATAATATGAAGGTCCATTTGGCAATCTACTTCGAGGCTCGCTTGGCGATATGAAAATCCTTTCAACTAATATAAAGAATAACTTTCAGTGGCTGATGATCAGTTTCCAGTGTGAAAGATTTCCTTAATAGAATATGTATCAATTTATAGGCGGCGAGCTGGCAGAAACGTTAGCATGCCGGGCGAAATGCTTCGCGGTATTTCGTCTGCCGTTACATTCTGAGTTCAAATTCTGCCGAGGTCGACTTTGCCTTTCATCCTTTCGGGGTTGATAAATTAAGTACCAGTTACGCACTGGGGTTGATATAATCAACTTAATCCCTTTGTCTGTCCTTGTTTAGCCCCTTGTGGGCAATAAAGAAATAAGAATATGTATCAATCTTTCAATATACAATATCATCACATATACTTCATATTCAATATTGCCACAAACATAAACCACGGGCTTTCCATTGCAAGATGATATTCATGCTACCATATTGAGAAGCATTGAAAGTAAGAAATGTTTTGCACATGTTAGAAAATATTGTCAGAACAGAGTATTCAGTAAATTTTTTAGTGGTCCTGAAGGCCTGTTCTTGGCATGTTTCCTTTTCTTTTTTGTTGCAATAAGAGGTTTTTTGCAAATTTTCATATAAGCCAGCAATAATAGTTTTTCAACCTGAGATATTTTTCAGTTTCTTCTTTAAAAGATTTTAAGATGTGTTGATCCCATCTTTTGAAATATTCAGTTCTTTTGACTTTTATGAAATATGCACAATTATTGCATTTGTTTGTGTTAATCCTTTCAGTTTATCAATGAAGGCATTTTCTCGACTTTTTGGATTTTATTCTTGGATTGTTGTTAAACTTCTCAGCTTGGTGGATAATTATGCCAATAAGTCTGGTACTTATTTTATCAGTTTTTTTTACTGAGCCGCTAAGTGATGGAGATGTAAACAAACCAACTCCAGTTGTCAAGCAATGGCAGCGGGCAAAACACACACACATATACGACGGGCTTCTTCATAGTTTCCTTCCACCAAATTCACGCATAAGGCGTTGGTCAGCCCAGGGCTATAATAGAAGACACTTTCCCCAACGTGCCGTGCAGTGGAGCTGAACATGAAACCACTTGGGTGCAAAGCGAGCTCCTCTTGATTAAATAAAGATCTTAGATTATATGTATTACAGAGTCCCTATCTAAACCAATCTGTGAGTATGTCAAATGAAGAAGAAAAAGGACTTTCCTCTTTGTACTTAGTGAATATTGTTGCAAGATGAGGAGTTGATTCTTGTCATTGAAAAGTACATTGTAATCGGCGAAGATTCTACATTTAACTTCTTTTTACCTGCATCCAAATAATTGGTAATGTTGCCCCATTTTTATAGTCACAGTTATATTTGTGTGTATGTACTGGAACTGGGAGCACTGACCAAATAAATGTATTTAACTTTATTTTGTGCTAAATTTTTGCGATGTGTATCTGTAGTAAATAATGGGAACAGTATCATGGCGTCGGGTGTTTGTTCACCAATCATTCCAAAATTAAAAGGACTATTAATTACAACAAAGCTGTCATATTTGTCTCCAAAATTGGACAAAACTATTGCAGTGCCAACTCCTTCTGCATGTCACTAGCTTTGGTGATTAATAACTTTATTAGCAACAAAGTTATATTATGGGTAGTGCATAGTGTGTCAGTATCTGATTATGTTTGAACTGGATTTCCGATTTACAGTTAACCAGATGTTATAATTTCTTACACAACATGCAGCCTCTTCGTCAATCTTCAAAGCTCTTATGTTAACATTAACATTATGGATGGACTTGTTAAGAGAATACTAACAGTAGTTTTGATTTGCAGAAATGTCCAAATTTACCGCAATGGCAGTATTTCTTCCCATATGCAGAACAGGACCTACAAGGATCTGATGATCCACAATCCGCTGCATTTTTTTAAATCTTGGCTTTGCTCTGTTACTTGTTTGCTAAATTTCCGTTTATGAGAGTCCTTGCTAGTAAGGTAGCATTAAATTCTGCTATATAAGAAGTTGGCTGTATTACAGAACAAATGCTTGCTCTGATAGTACCATTATAACACGGTTATAATTAGGTCCAAGATGGATTTGAGAATTTTTGTTTTATTCTGAACACAAATGAATCGATTGATAAAAACCCACTTTTAGTATGCTCTGTTTCAGGGTCATCTTCGATTGCTGAAAATCTATATAAAGAAGCTTCCACGTTGAACCTTAGTAAATGTTTCTTACTTCACCAGTTCAGGCTTAGTGTCATCTGTAAGCAGCTTTTGGTTAAATTCCAGCTTAGTGTTCAATAGATGCCATCTTAGTGTTGCTGGGTGATTATTATAGTGATAAGTTCTTGTTGCCAACTACTATATTTACCATAATTATAAATTCACAACTAAAAGTAACTTCAAAACTTCAGACGTCTGTTATAACTGTATACTGCAATTCACTAATGTTCTCCAAGTGAGATACCATAAAAACTGTTCCTAACATTGTACTAGTAGTCACCTTAAATAGTCCTGATCAGGTAGTGGCATGCAACACCATAAAGACATTAGCATAACAATGATGTATCACAGACTGGGTAGGTAGTCAGTGTGCAGTTGTTAACGGGATATATTTACAAATTAATAATAGAATAGACAACAAAGCAAACATCTAGAAAACTAAAACAAAACAGTTATTTTTTAATACAAAATCTAAATCTTGATTCACCACTTCTGAATTTAACCGGAGCCTTCTTCTTATGTCTCAAGTTTGGATTAAGCATTTGTTTTTAGTTTTCTCTTTATGATAATACATCTTATAATCAATAATCTATAAGTTTTGACCATTAGGCTCTGAATGATTGAAGACATGCTTTCAGAGACAACAATATATTGGAAATATTAGCATTTTCCACTGAACAAGCTAGCTACCTTTTCATTTTTAAATTGTCTTGGTGGTTTGTTCTTTTATTTTTTTAATTTGTTGCGTAAAATTGGATATTTATCTATTGCATTTCATTCAGACTGACATGGTTAATAATGAAGTGTATAGAAAGAATGCTTAAAAATAGCTACTTGTATTATGTTCATTTTCTGTCTTCGTCTTTGTTTTTGTTTCTCATTGTGTTTAACGTTTTTGTGATGTCCTGTACCCATATATGCATGTATGTATACATATAGATGTAGGTATGTACATATATGTATGGGTATATGCAGTATGTGAGAGAGAATAGTGATGTCGTAGGTGAGAAATGTGTCCACTTGGATGATGGCTCACTTGCACTAAACGAGACTGCAAAGAGAGAGGCCTGGAGACGCCACTATGAAAGGCTGCTTAATAAAGAGAATGAATGGGAGGAAGAGAGTCTGCCGCATGTCGACCCAACAGAGAGACCAGCTATCCTAATTGACAGTACCTTAGTAGATAAAGCGATCAAGAGTATGAAGACAGGGAAAGCCCCCGGCCCATCAGGAATCACTGCAGAGATGCTCAAAATATCTGGCAGTATCGGCTATAGCCTAGTCACCCGTATAGTTAACCAGGTGATACACAAAGGAGTCATACCCAATGACTGGTGTAGTAGCACCATAGTCAAATGCTACAAAGGTAAAGGTGACACTTAAGATACAAATAATTACAGAGGTATCAAGTTGTTGGACCAGGTAATGAAGGTCACGGAGAGGGTCATAGCCCAACAAATTAGGGAGAGAGTCAGTTTAGATGAGATGCAGTTTGGGTTCGTTCCAGGAAAAAGCACCACTGATGCTATATTTTTGGTAAGACAGCTGCAGGAGAAATACCTAGCCAAAGATAAACCTCTGTACCTGGCTTTCGTTGACATAGAGAAAGCCTTTGACAGGGTCACCCGCTCCCTTATCTGGTGGTCAATGAGGAAACTAGGGATAGATGAATGGTTAGTGAGAGCTGTGCAAGCCATGTACAAGGACGCTATCAGTAAGGTGAGGGTTGGCAACGAGTACAGTGAAGAATTCCAGGTAGAGATAGGGGTCCACCAAGGTTCAGTCCTCAGCCCCCTCCTATTTATCATAGAGTCCAGGCAATAACACAGGTATTCAGGACGGGATGCCCCTGGGAGCTCCTCTATGCTGATGACCTTGCCCTAATTGCTGAGTCACTATCAGAACTAGAGAAGTTTCAAGTGTGGAAGCAAGGACTAGAATCGAAGGGCCTTAGAGTCAACCTAGCTACAACCAAAGTCCTAATAAGTAGGAAGGTAGACAAAACACAAACCCCTTCAGGTAGATGGCCCTGCTCGATCTGTAGAAAAGGCGCAGGTAGAAACTCCATAAGATGTACCCAGTGTAAGCTATGGACACATAAGAGGTGCAGCAATATGAAAGGAAGGCTAACTAGCAAGATAGAAATTGTATGTGGCAGATGCTCAGAAGCAATAAAAACTGAAAATGTGCAGAAAACAACCTGTGCCACATTCCAGGGAGAAAAACTAGAGGTAGTTGATAGCTTCCGCTCCCTAGGTGACCAAGTTTGTTGCGGGGGAGGGTGCACTGAAAGTGTAGCTGCTAGAATAAGAATAGCCTGGGCAAAGTTTAGAGAGCTCTTACCTCTGGTGGTGACAAAGGGCCTCTCACTCAGAGTAAAAGGCAGACTGTATGATGCATGTGTACGCATGGCAGTGAAACATGGGTCGTGACTGCTGAGGACATGCGTAAGCTTGCAAGAAACAAAGCCAGTATGCACCGATGGATGTGTAATGTCAGTGTGCATACTCGACAGAGTGTAAGTACCTTGAGAGAAAAGTGAGACCTAAGAAGCCTCAGTTGTGGTGTGCAAGAGAGATGATTGCGCTGGTATGGACATGTGGCAAGAATGGATGAAGATAGCTGTGTGTAAAAGTGCCACACCCTAGCAATTGAGGGAACCTGTGGAAGAGGTGGACTCAGGAAGACCTGGGATGAGGTGGTGAAGCACGACCTTCGTACTTTAGGCCTCACTGAGGCAATGACCAGTGACCGGGACCTTTGGAAATATGCAGTACGTGAGAAGACCCGGCAAGCCAAGTGAGAGCATAATCTGTGATCTCTGCCAGAAGTGTAGCCAGCTCACTAATTCTTATCTTTACTTCATTGGTCACTAAAAACCCTGCTTGTGAAGACTTGTTGAAGCAAGTGAATTTGGAATTTGAAATCTGAAATCGAAATCGAACCGAATCCAACAACTGGCAACAATGCCAACCTCTCCTTCATTGGACACTAAACTCTGCTTGCGAAGACCTGTTGGGGCAAGTGAAATCGTAATTGAACCATATTCGATGACTGGCACCTGTGCCAGTGGAACACTAACAGCACTGTCCGAGCATGTTCATTGCCAGAGCAGCTGTCTGACTTCTGTGCTAGTGGCTCGTAAATAGCACCATTTGAGCGTAATCGTTACCAGCGTCGCCTTCTAGCACTTGTGCAGGTGGCATGTTAGAAAATCATTCGAGTGGGGTTATTGCCAGTGCCGCTGGACTGGCTCCTTGCTGGTGGTACATAAAAATCACCTTTTTGAGCGTGGCCGTTGCCAGTACCATGTGACTTGCCCTCATGCCGGTGGCACGTAAAAGCACCCACTATACTCTCGGATTGGTTGGCGTTAGGAAGGGCATCCAGCTGTAGAAGCTCTGCCAGATCAGATTGGAGCCTGGTGCAGCCTGCTGGCTTGCCAGTCCTCAGTTAAATCGTCCAACCCATGCTAGCATGGAAGCGGACGTTAACTAACGATGTTGATGATGATGACACTATATTTGCTCTGAGTAATACATTTCCTCATCACTCTTGCTTCTAGAAACTCAGTGAAATATTACATGGAAGGCAGTGTGTGTGTGTGTATGTATATAAAAAAACAGCTTTATGCTAGAGTTATTCTTTTTATTAAAAACACAGTTATATCTAATACAGTTCTATATTTAAGAGATGAGGAATTATGTACATTATTTACATATGCCCATGGGAATATGGCGTAGTGGTTAAGAGCGCAGGCTACTAACCCCAAGATTCTGAGTTCAATTCCAAGCAGTGACCTGAGCAGTAACAATACTAATAATAATGATAACATCGAAAAATACCTTAGGAATGAGAACCTAGGTTTGAAATTTCCCCAAGACACCTGAAGAAGGCTGCAGGGTATATCAGCCGAAACGTGTTAACAACAAACAAGATGAGGACAAATATCCGTCGAATGTAAATAATGTACAGTTACACTGAAAATGTTCAAAAAACAACTTTTGCCACATTCCAGGGAGAAAAACTAGAAGTAGTTGATAGCTTCCGCTACCTAGGTGACCAAGTTTTTAGCGGGGGAGGGTGCACTGAAAATGTAGCTGCTAGAATAAGAATAGCTTGGGCAAAGTTCAGAGAGCTCTTACCTCTGCTGGTGACAAAGGGCCTCCCACTCAGAGTAAAAGGCAGACTGTATGACACATGTGTACGAACCTCCATGCTACATGGCAGTGAAACATGGGCCATGACTGCTGAGGACATGCGTAGATCGCAAGAAACGAAGCAAGTATGCTCCGATGGATGTGTAATGTCAGTGTGCTTACTCGAGAGAGTGTAAGTACCTTGAGAGAAAAGTTGAACCTATGAAGCATCAGTTGTAGTGTGCAAGAGAGACGATTGTGCTGGTATGGTCATGTGGCGAGAATGGATGAGGATAGCTGTGTGAAAAAGTGCCACACCCTAGTGGTTGAGGGAACTTGTGGTAGAGGTAGACCCAGGAAGACCTGGGATGAGGTTGTGAAGTATGACCTTCGTACTTTAGGCCTCACTGAGGCAATGACTTCTGACCGAGACCTTTGGAAATATACTGTGCGTGAGAGGAGTCAGCAAACCAAGTGAGACCATAATCCAAGGCCACTGCCAGGGGAGTAGCCAGCCCACTTATACGTACCTTTCCTTCATTGGACACTAAACACCGCTTGCGAAGACCTGTTGAGGCAAGTGAAATCGAAATCAAACTAAATTCGACGACTGGCCCCCATGCCAACGTCTCCTTCCTTGGACACTGAACTCAGCTTGCGAAGACCTGTTGGGGCAAATGAAAGCAAAATCGTGATGGCACCTGTACCAGGAGAGAGTCAGCTTAGATGAGATGCAGTTTGGGTTTGTTCCAGGAAAAAGCACCACTAATGCTATATTTCTTGTAAGACAGCTGCAAGAGAAATACCTAGCCAAAGATAAACCTCTGTACCTGGCTTTTGTTGACATAAAGAAAGCCTTTGACAGGGTTCTCTGCTCCCTTATCTGGTGGTCAATGAGGAAACTAGGGATAGATGAATGGTTAGTGAAAGCTGTGCAAGCCATATACAGGGACTCTGTCTGTAAGGTGAGGATTGGCAACGAGTACAGTGAAGAATTGCCCTCCAGGCAATAACACAAGAATTCAAGACTGGATGCCCCTGGGAGCTCCTCAATGCTGATGACCTTGCCCTAATTGCTGAGTCATTATCAGGAGAAGTTTCAAGTGTGGAAGCAAGGACTAGAATAGAAGGGCCTTTTAATCAACCTAGCTAAAACCAAAGTCCTAATAAATAGAAAGGTAGACAAAACACAAACCCCTTCAGGTAGAAGGCCCTGATCGATCTGTAGAAAAGGCGTAGGTAGAAACTCCATAAGTTATAGACACATAAGAGGTGCAGCAATATGAAAGGAAGGCTAACTAGCAAGATAGTTTTTGTATGTGACAGATGCTCAGGAGCAATAAACACTGAAAATGCGCAGAAAACAACCTGTGCCACATTCCAGGGAGAAAAACTGGAAGTAGTTGATAGCTTCTGCTATCTAGGTGACCAAGTTAGTAGCGGGGGAGTGTAGCTGCTAGAATAAGAATAGCCTGGGCAAAGTTCAGAGACCTCTTACCTCTGCTGGTGACAAAGGGCCTCTCGCTCAGAGTAAAAAGCAGACTGTATGATGCTTGTGTACGAACCGCCATGCTACATAGCAGTGAAACTTGGGCCGTGACTGATGAGGACATGCGTAAGCTCGCAAGAAACAAAGCCAGTATGCTCCAATGGACGTGTAATGTCAGTGTGTATACTTGACAGAGTGTAAGTACCTTGAGAGAAAAGTTAGACCTATGAAGCATCAATTGTGGTGTGCAAGAGAAACGATTGCGCTGCTATGATCATGTGGCAAGAATAGATGAGGATAGCTGTGTGAAAAAGTGCCACACCCTAACAGTTGAGGGAACCTGTGGAAGAGTTAGACCCAGGTGATGTGGTGTTGAAGCATGACCTTCGAACTTTAGGCCTCACCGAGCCAATGACTATTGACCAGGACCTTTGGAAATATGCAGTACGTGAGAAGACTCGGCAAGCCAAGGGAGTGCATAATCTGTGGCCTCTGCCAGAAGTGTTGCCAGGGCTGTTATTCATATCTTTACTTCATTGGACACTAAACTCTGCTTGTGAAGACCTGTTAAGGCAAGTGAAATCGTAATTGAGCCATATTCGATGACCTGCACCTGTGCCAGTGGAGCACTAGCAACACTGTCCGAGCATGATCATTACCAGAGCAGCTGTCTGGCTTCCGTGCTAGTGGCACGTAAATAACACCATTTGAGCATGATCGTTACCAGCGTTGCCCTTACAGGCACGTTAGAGAATCATTCGAGGGAGGTCGTTGCCAGTGCTGCTGGACTGGCTCCTGTGCAGGTGGCATGTAAAGAACACCATTTTGAGCGTGGCCGTTGGCAGTACCACATGACTGGCCCTCATGCCGGTGGCACGTAAAAGCACCCACTACACTCTCGGATTGGTTGGCGTTAGGAAGGGCATCCAGCTGTAGAAACTCTGCCAGATCAGATTGGAGCCTGGTGTAGCCATCTGGTTCACCAGTCCTCAGTCAAATCATCCAACCTGTGCTAGCATGGTAAGCAGATGTTAAACAATGATGATGATGATGATATATAATCAGGTAATCCCATAAGTTCTGTCCGATTTTACCTTTTTTAAAAGTGAATGAACTTTAATAGTATTTTAGAATGTCCCAATGGAATTAAAAATTATTTTTATGCATTTGTCTGCCTTTAAACTAATTAAATGTTATTTTACAGAATGATAGAATTAAAATTTCTTTGATTAAAACCCTTTCTAACATGGAAGTATCCAAAGAGCATTTAAGGCACATAATGCTTTATGAGTACAAAAAAGGAAACTCTGCAGCCAAAGCAACTCAAAACATATACTCAGTTTATGGGAAAGAATGCTTGAATGAAAGAACTTGCAGAAGAGAATTTGCAAAATTCAGAAGTGGAGATTTCAGCCTTGAAGATGAAGATCGAACAGTACGTCCAGTTGAGTTTGATGATAAGCTCCTTGAGGCATTACTTGAAGAAAATTCTGCATTATCAGTTGAAGAATTGGCAATAAAGCTTAGTTCAAGCCATACAACTGTTCATCGTCATCTTCAATAACTTGGAAAGGTTCCTAAACTTGGAAAATGGGTGCCTCATGAATTGTCCGAAAACAACTGCAAATCCTGAATTGACATCTGCTCTTCTCTCTTTCTCGTAAACTCATTGCACCCTTTTTGGATAGACTTGTGACTGGTGATGTAAAATTCCAAGCCCTGCGCTACCAACGTCCAAAACTGAATATGAAACTTACAGAGTACACTGGTCCACAGGGAATTTCAATCCCAGAGCCTAAATCAGTGAGAGACCTGGGTATCGACATGAATGATGATACCTCTTTCCAAGTGCACATTACCAGGATGGCGACAAAGTGCAGACGACTGGCTGGATGGATCCTGAGAATATTCAGAACCAGAGATGAGGAAGTCATGATGGTCCTCTGGAGGACATTCGTCCTTAGCCGCCTGGATTACTACTCACAGTTGTGGTCACCCACCAGTGTGAAATTAACAGCGGACCTTGAAGCAATACAGAGAAGATTCACAAAGAAGATTGTCTCTTTGCAACTGCTCAGCTACTGGGAAAGGCTGAAACAGCTAAGACTCTACTCCCTGGAGAGAAGGCGGGAGAGGTATGCAGTAATATACATCTGGAAGATCCTGGAAGGAATTGTGCCAAATTTTGGCATTGAAAGCTACGCCAATGCCAGAACAGGACGACACTGCATAGTGCCAAAGATCCCAGCAATGCCATCGCGCTTCAGGACCAGTTACTGCAACATTTTGGGTTTCAAGGGCCCACAGCTTTTTAATATTCTCTCAAAGAGCCTGAGGAACCTGCACAAAGTAGATGTAGGGGTTTTTAAATCAAAGCTGGACCTCTTCCTGTCGAGAGTCCCGGATGAACCTACGTCATGGCAAGAGGTGCAAATGAGGGTAGCTAAATCAAACTCCATTCTTCACCAAGTGCCACATATTGTAGGAGGCTCCTCGTAATAACAGTGTAGCAAAACGGCAGTGCATCAGCATGGCCGCTGCACTAAGCTGAATCTATAAACAAAAAAAAAATGATATATATATATATATAATAATACATATAAGATATATATATATATATATATTAAATATATAAGATATATATCATATAATATATATATAAGATATATATATATATATATTAAATATATAAGATATATATCATATAATATATATATAAGATATATATATATATATATTAAATATATAAGATATATATCATATAATATATATATAAGATATATATATATATATTAAATATACAAGATATATATCATATAATATATATATAAGATATATATATATATATATTAAATATACAAGATATATATCATATAATATATATATAAGATATATATATATATATATATTAAATATACAAGATATATATCATATAATATATATATAAGATATATATATATATATATATTAAATATACAAGATATATATCATATAATATATATATAAGATCTATATATATATATAATATATATAAGATATATATATATCATATATGTATAAGATATATATATATATATATATATATATATATATATGAATGATATATTTATATATATAAGATCTATATATATATATATAATATATGAATGATATATTTATATATATAAGATCTATATATATATATAATATATATAAGATATATATATATCATATATGTATAAGATATATATATATATATATATATATATGAATGATATATTTATATCTATAATATATTATATATATATGTATTATATACATATTATATATATATGTAATATATACATTATATATATATGTATAATATATATATATATATATATGTAACATATATATATTATATATAGTATATATATTATATATATATTATTTACATATATATGTGGCCTGCAGTGCAATAAACACTGTAAACAAACAGGAAACAACTTCTATCTCATTCCAGGGAGAAAAACTAGAGGTAGTTGATAGCTTCCGCTATCTGGGTGACCAAGTTAGTAGTGGGGGAGGGTGCGCTGAAAGTGTAGCTGCTAGAATAAGAATAGCCTGGGCAAAGTTTAGAGAGCTCTTACCTCTGCTGGCGACAAAGGGACTCTCACTCAGAGTAAAAGGCAGACTGTATGACGCATGTGTACGAACAGCCATGCTACATGGCAGTGAAACATGGGCTGTGACTACTGAGGACATGCGTAAGCTCGCAAGGAATGAAGCCACTATCCTCCATTAGATGTGTAATGTCAGTGTGCATACCCGACAGAGTGTAAGTATCTTGAGAGAAAAGCTGAACATAAGAAGCATCAGTTGTGGTGTGCAAGAGAGACAATTACGCTGGTATGGACATGTGATGAGAATGGATGAGGATAGCTGCGTGAAAAAGTGCCACACCCTAACAGTTGAGGGAACCCGTGGAAGAGGTAGGCCCAGGAAGACCTGGGCTGAGGTGGTGAGGCAAGACCTTCGAACATTGGGCCTCACCGGGGCAATGACTACTGACCGAGACCTTTGGAAATGTACTGCGCGTGAGAAGACCCGGCAAGCCAAGTGAGACCTAAATCTAAGGCCTCTGCCAGGGGTGTAGCCAGCTCACTTATGCACACCTTTTCTACATTGGACATTAAACTCCGCTTGCGAAGACTTGTTGAGGCAAGTGAAATCGAACTAAATCCGACGACTGGCACCCGTGCCAACGTCGTCTCCTTCATTGGACACGGAACTCAGCTTGCGAAGACTTATTGGGGCAAGTGAAAGCGAAATCGGGATAGCACCTGTGCCCAGCGTCGCCTTTCTGGCACTTGTGCCCGTGACATGTGTAAGGATTTTCAAGCGAGATCGCTGCCAGTGCCCCTGGACTGGCTCTTGTGCAGGTGGCACATAAAATACACCATTTTGAGTGTGGCCGTTGCCAGTACCACCTGACTGGCCTTCGTAGGATTTTCGAGCGAGATCGTTGCCAGTGCCCCCGGACTGGCTCTTGTGTGGGTGGCACATAAAATACACCATTTTGAGTGTGGCTGTTGCCAGTACCGCCCAACTGGCCCTCGTGCGGGTGACACGTAAAGGCACCCACTACACTCTCTGAGTGGTTGGCGTTAGGAAGGGCATCCAGCTGTAGAAACTCTGCCAAATTAGATTGGAGCCTGGTGTAGCCATCCGATTTCACCAGTCCTCAGTCAAATCGTCCAACCCATGCTAGCATGGAAAGCAGACGTTAAACGATGATGATGATGATGATGTATACATATATTATACTTATATTATACATATAATACGCATATAATATATATAATATAAATATATATATATATGCATATACGCTTCTCAATGGCAATTTGCAGGTGTCTTTTAGGGATATATAGGATTTATATAATGTATATATATATCCTTACACAAGATAGTAAGATGTACTTTGAGGGAGATTTGGCTGCTATTTCCATTGTCGGTTAGTGTTCTTTGTCATGGTCTGCACGTCACAACTCGCAGCCCACTTTCCATCTTTACAAATGGAGAACTTTTCTTCCTAACCAGAAATGAAGTTATTGATGAGGAAATGTTTAGTTGTTAGTATACTTGGTGAAGCAGGTCTTATTCGTTATATATACATATATATATGTGTGTATATATGATATATATATATATATATATATATATATATGTGTGTGTGTGTGTGTATACATAATATATATGTATGTATGTATATATAATATGTATGTATATATAATATATATATGTATATAATATGTATGTATATAATATATATATGTATATAATATGTATGTATCAGTCAAATCTAATGCTTATCATCCACTTTGTTTTAAATTAATCAAGTATTATTCTTTTACTTGTTTCAGTCATTTGACTGCGGCCATGCTGGAGCACCGCCTTTGGTCAAGCAAATTGACCCCAGCCTAGTAGTTATTGTATCATTCTCTTTTGCCGAACCGCTATGTTACGGGGACGTAAACACAACAGCATCGGTTGTCAAGCGATGTTGGGGGGGTCAAACACAGACACACACACACACACATATATATATATATATATATACATATATACGATCGGCTTCTTTCAGTTTCCGTCTACCAAATAGACTCACAAGGCTTTGGTTGGCCCGAGGCTACAGTAGAGAACGCTTGCCTAAAGTGCCACGCAGTGGGACTGAACCCGGAACCATGTGGTTGGTAAGCAAGCTACTTACCACACAGCCACTTCTGTGCCATATAATATATATAAGTATATATATGTATATATATATATACATATATATATAATATATATAAGTATATATATGTATATATATGTATATATATATATATATATATATATATATATATGCATATATATAATATATGTATGCATATATATAATATATGTATGCATATATATAATATATGTATGCATATATATAACATATATATGCATATATATTTATATATAATACATATATATGTATATATATATATAATATAATATATTCAAGGTGAATATGGTACTTAAATTTAGGCACCAGAATTAAATATGGTATTATCCATACAGTTTCAAAATAAGGTGATTAAAATCAAAATAAGCACCAAGGATATCAAAAGTTAATGCAGTACGATCGTTTCATGCGACTCCATTTATTTAAGCAATGTGAACATAACATCAAATATAAAATGCAGAGCAATCCTCAGCTAGGATTACTATGCATTTTACATTTGATATAATGTTCATATTGCTTAAATAAATGGAGTCGCATGAAACAATCGTACTGCATTAACTTTGGATATCCTTGCTTATTTTGATTATAATATTATATATATATTTATATATTATTTATATTATTATATGGTCGAACGCCACGCATCCTTTTCCAAGTAAGTTTTATCTTTATATATATATATATAAGATATATAAATATATACATACAAGATATACATATATATAAGATATATGTGTGTATGTATATATATATATATATATATATATATATATGTGTGTATGTATGTATAAGTTATTGATGAGGAAATGTTTAGTTGGTATACTTGGTATCTAAGGTAACAGTGAAGCCGGTCTTATTCGTTTAACTGTGTGTTAAGAAAAAAATGATCTTCGTAATTTTGAACTAAGAGATCCAAAGTCTGCAATTCTTTTTTTAACTATATAGAAAGTAGTTTAAAAAAAACTAGGACCCTAAATCCATACCTTATTAATTAAAGTATTTATGTGGATAAAAGGCACGGATATCGTATTTTGCTGTTGTTAGTTGTCTACTGAAAGTACTGTTTCAGTAATGAAAGTAATTAGTGCTTAAACTGTTTAACTTTTTAATGTTGTTTTTGTTGAAGGATGAGAAGTCATTACGAATACAAGCGAAGTGTTTTTATATGCAAAAAAACAAGATGTACAAATAAAATAATGTTCGTAAACACGCTTTAATTGATAGTAAAAATGACGTAATGATAAAATAGTTAAGTTCATAGACTCAAATCAGTTTCTGATTCAAACAATAACTGAAGATTCCGAATCTCTGTTCAAAATAGAAATATGAAGACCGTGAAATAAAAACGGCATAAATACAGAGTTGTACTCCCCAGACTTTGGAAACAATAATAAAGAGAAAGGGTTTAAAAAATTCCACACCTGAAAAAAAAAATACTAATGTTTTCCTGTATCTAAAAGTGCTTCATTGTTCTTTTAGTTTAAATTCGTCTTCTATCTCTCTGAGAAATGGCAGTTATCGATAAAATAGGTATTCTTGAGATGTCCTTGTCTCTCAGATCAGAATATTAAATGATTTAATTGAAGGAGCTACTTTGGATGAGCTTTTAAATACAAATTTGCTAAGTCCTTTCGCTTAAAAACACGTAACCTTTTGCCTAGTCAATAAATAGTATGTATAGCTATTAATACCTCTCTCACTTTCTCTATGTCTCTCTCGTAACTGATATTATCTATTTTTCTTGCCCCCCCCCCTCTCTCTCTCTCTCCCCCTCTCTCTCTACACACAGCTGTTGTCTTCTGAAGCATTCATAACAACACAGAACTATGGTATATCTTGATTATGCTGAGGAGCTACTAACATTCCTTAGGTTCATGTTACTCGAACGAGCTATGTTATTTAAGTTACTCATATCTTCTCATATCCATTCAGAATGCCTCTCTCCCCAAACATCTTTCATGTCCAGAAATATTTATAAAACATATTCATTTCTTTACAATATTTATATGTCAGACTTTAAGATACAATAACTAAAGAGAAAGGAAACCAGGTATCTTAGGGCATTCAGCTTCAACTGCGAATTGAAACCACTTCATGGTCTCTACTACTAGAGCCTTTCTTACCCCTTTTTCCACACACAGTAAGGCCTCAGAGAAGTTGCATAATGGAATAACAAGTTTCTCACAGGGACCCTTTCCTTCTCTGAATGCTGGTCTTCAGTATGTGTAAACCTCATCTGAGATCCCAGGAAATGTCCAGGCACAATTGTGATGTACCCTCTGTACCCCACTCTCATAGGTCCAGTACTCCACAGTAGTCAATAATAATTACATTGTCTGTAGAGAAGAGTGCAAAATATCACAGGATTAACCCGGCCATGCATTCATCTTCCCTACTCCAAGATTGTTAAAATCAGTACCAAGTAAAGTCTTTATCAATTCAACAGGAATTTTAACAGTATCTAATCTTAGAGGGTTTGTGATGCCATGGGCACAACTACATCCAGATAAAACCAATTTAAGAAAAAGAAAAAGCAATTAACATTTTTTTTTTATATATACCCAGGCCTATTCCCCATTTTTTTAGGAGGGGGTTGCCACAAGACACACGCCAGGCATTCCATTCATTTCCCCAGCTCAGAGAGGCGAGCCCTGTTCTGTGATCATGTGAAGGCATAGAACACAACCTCCTGCGACTGGGTGGGGGGACCGGTAGAATGCAGTCACTGTATTCCCTGCATGGCGTAAGAGGTGACTAAAAGGGGTGGGAGTGAAGGGACTGGGAATCCACTCCTTGTAATTTCATATTTCTAAAAAGACAAGGCAACAACAATTAACGTACTTTCTTCAAAATTTGTGGCTTTATGCCAAAATTAATATTTATGCTTATTAACAGGTGGTGAGTTTCTAGAATCATGGTAGCCATGGACAAAATGCTTTGCAGTGTTTAGTTATAGTCTTTTATATTTATATTCTGAATTCAAAATCCTGCCAAGATCAACTTTGCCTTTGATTCTTCTGGATTCTTCTGGGGTCAATAAAATAAAATATAAATCAAGTTCTGAGGTTAATTTGCATTTCTATAATACGCAATGACAAATGACCGAGACCTTTGGCAAGATGTCATGCTTGAGTAGAAAACCCATCAAGCCAAGTGAAATCATAGTTGTAGCGGATACTGTATCACGCAACTGGCACCCATGCTAGTGGCATGTAAAAGTACCCATTACACTCTCGGAGTGGTTGGTGTTAGGAAGGGCACCCAGTTGTAGAAACCATGCCAAATCAGACTGGAGTCTGGTGCAGCCCTGGTCAAACCGTCCAACCCATGCCAGCATGGATGACAGACATTAGATGATGATGATGATGACAATCCTAATATGAAAGTAATTCAAATGTGTTATCTTTTGTCTTCTTTTACTTGTTTCAGTTATTGGAGTGCTGCTGTATTGGAGTACCACCTTGAAAGGTTTAGTTGGTACTTATTCTATCTGTCTCTTTTGCCAAACTGCTGTGGCTGTGTGGTAAGAAGCTTTCGCTTGCCCCAACAGGTCTTCGCAAGCTGAGTTTCATGTCCAATGAAGGAGACGACATTGGCATGGGTGCCAGTCGTCGAATTTAGTTCGATTTCGATTTCACTTGCCTCAAGTGACACTCAGGAAAGGAAAGAAAGAGAATATTACTATATACACACACACACACGCACACGCATATATATATATATATATATATATAATCTTCTTTCAGTTTCCATCTGTCAAACCCACACCTCACAAGGAAATTTTCCATCATTCGCATTCTGTAGTGTCAGCCATGCTTCATGTGTGTATGGGTGTGTTTAGAGGCAAGGAAGTTATGTACACACAATCTCCTTGTTGTTTCAAACTCAATGTCTGTGACTACATCATACCAAATTTTGTCACTAATACCTTTGAAAAAGATATAAATGTCACCGTCTTAACAACCTTCGGTGTTGTATGGTACCAAATACCTATTATGCACTGTAGAGGAGAAGCAGAGATTAATTCAGCAGTCATGTCTGGTATCTAGTTCTAATTCTTTAGTTGGAATTAATTTCACCCCATTTGATGCTGCTTATGTACTTGGGAATGTCATGTTAAATGCAATTTCAAATTTCCCCTAAACTTAGAAGATCTTAGCTTATTACTTAAGAAGTCAGTGATTTGATATTTATTACTTTTGTTTTCATTTATTCAGTCAAATTAAGACAATTTCTCTTCCGAGAATGAATTCCTTTTGGATGCTATCTGCATGAAAGAATGATATGTAATGCTGGGAGCATTGAAAAGACCTCCTGTCAGTGTTACTTTAATGTCCACTTTTCCATACTTGCTTGGGTCGGACAGAATTAATTCATTCATTGAGAGATATTTTACATGGGTACATACCCTTGTTGTATCTAACCTTCACTTGTTTCCAAGCAAAGAAATATTTTCCGTTGGCCAGATATCTTTTTATGAAAGATTGGAAACAAATAACACCATTTGTATGATAGTAGCACTCATTTACAACTTCGACACAATGTCAAGACAGTGATTCACACACACACACACACACACACACACACACACACACACACACACACACACTCACACACACTCACACACTCTCTCTCTCTCTCTCTCTCTCACACATATGTACAGTGGACTTTTTTCATTTTCTGTCTACCAAATCCACTCTCAAGGCTTTGGTTGGCCAAGGGCTGTGTGGCCCCTTGGACACTTGTCCATGGTGCCACACAGTGGTACTGAACTTGAAGCCACATGGCTGGGAACACATACAACGCAGCTAAGAACAGGAAAAAATGTATTATAGCCCTTAACTAATAAGACTTCTTCAGAGAGATCATGAATTACTGTACTTATCCTTGGGCACTATCTATATGAAAAACACAATAGTCACATTACTTTTAACATAGTTAATGCAGGGAGTGTCAAATATTAGTAGCTAACTAGAATGTTAACATCCTATTGAAAATTGTCTTAGTAAAAAGAGTAGTTCTATTATGATTCCATTACAAAACAGAAATGAATGATAGAGAAAAGGTTTAGGTTTTTTTTTTTGTTCCTTTAAGTTAGGAAGTTTCTCACTTTGTTCAAAAGTGAAAGTAAACTAGGTTAGTACAATTTGTGTGATATTGTGCATTTCAAAATGGGCTGACATGTGCAATCTCATGCAGTATTGTGTTGCACAGGAAGTGAAATGTTTGACTTTAAAAGCATCTAAGAGTTAGGTATCATTTGAACATTTCTATTATCTTTCTATACCTACATGTGTATGTTACAGTTCGTTTACTTAATGATTCTCCTATCACTATTATAATGAGGTTCTATGCTTTACTGAAGAAGTCTCATAAGGCCAAAACATGTTTGAAGTTGCCTCACATGTTTGTTGAAAGAATTAAAATAATGTTATTAATCAATGACTATATTGCATTTTCTCAATATATAGTTACGTCTAGTGTTTTTCTCTTTTTTTTATGATCCCTGCATTAAATATGTTAACATTAGCTTAACCAAGAGAATAATTGTTCGGTTATATGAAGAGAAAGCAGAGCTCTGCTAAAAATAAATCTTTTGGTTAGCGGCTGCTAGGTTTAGATAAAGTTTTCCCACTATTGGTCGAACAGCTGCAGTCAGTTTCATGTTTAATCTTGTTTCTGTTTTCTTCTTTTTTGTTTTTGTATGTGTGTGTGGGTGTGTGGGTGCATTTATTTTAAATAGTAGCTGGCAAAGTTTCCAGAGAAATTGAAGGTTGGATGTAGAAAATGAAGAATTTAGTGTGGTGGGTAGGTAGCAAGTTTCTCTGACCATATAAGGTTGAACTTAAATCTTACATTATAGTACAAAATAATGGAATATTTGATTCTATTACCATTGTTGCATTATGTTTATTAGTATTAAGATACATTTCTGTTTCTGTTTGTTTTAGGTTACATCAGGAAGCTTGGCTGCCAAATGTGGACTCCAATCAGGAGATATTATTTTGAGGATTGGCAAGTTAGTTACTGAAACTCTCAAACACAAAGAAGCACAAGATGCCATTCTTTCTTATGGAAATAAACTTGATCTTTTATTGCAAAGGTAAAGAGCTACAATGTGAAAAAGTTATATTGATACATACATGCATATAAATACACACACACACACACACATATGTATATGTATGTATATATATGTGTGTGTGTGTTTCATTTATGTACTTTAAAGCAGTCATTTTTCAGCTTCTTTCCACAGCAAGAAAACGGTATTTATTGAATTGGTTTTATGGTATGTTTAGCATCTGCTCATTTAGAATGTTGGCGTTTTATTTCTAATAGAATACTAAGAATATGAAGTCTAGATTAGGACCTTTGATCAGATAGTGATAACATACCAGGGAAATTAGTCATTCTATTATGGAGGCAATGGAATGATGCTTGATGGGTGAAAAGGTACTGAATTGAAATGGAAGTGTAGTAGAGTAGAAGTAAGCCACAGAATTAACTAATAATAATTAACACAGACCTCAGAACATTAAGCTTTCCAGATAAGACAATACAAGGTCAAGATGTATGAGTATATAATTAATGTATTACAGATTAATCAAGTAGCGATAAAATTAGCTGGTGAATTGGCAGAGTTATTAAAGCATAAGTTAGAATACCCCATGTGTGATATGTATTTCAACTCTCTGAGTTTTGAGTTCAAATCTCACCATGGTCAACTTTGTTTTTCATCCTTTCAGGGTCAATAAAAACATACCAATCCAAGAGTGGTGAATTGATGGAACTGTAAGAATGTTGAACTGCAAGATTTGTTCTGGCTGTTTTCATTCTGAGTTCAAATCCTGCCATGGCCAACTTAAGTGGTAGACTTACTCTGTCACACAGTTTAATGGCACCACTAGATACCTTTGGTACTTTTAGCAGACTTTATTCTATTGCAAGCATTTGGTCATGGTTGCTGCTTTGAGGATACCTTCCTGCCTCACTCCTTCCCACTATTTCTTTAAAGGATCTTGAACACTGCCTTCCCTCCTGACTAAAACAGTTAATAAGGACTCTAATCTATTATCTTGATTAACATTATTTAGGATGAAGTTTCATGTTTGGTTGTTGATGATCAGGGTCATTGTGGGTAAAAACAAAGTACTTTGTGAGTAAGAGACAGTCCACTGGATAATAGACAGTTCATTGTGGGTAATAGTTTGTTGTAGGTAAAAGACAGATTTTATATAGAAATAATTAGATTACATATAGCAGCCATCAAATTTTAAAATTTAAATATTTAAATTTCCAAGTTGAAATTCAAACTTTGGTTTGTGTGATATTAAGACCATGTAGTAACAATGATTATTGTAACTCAGATTGATGATGTGGTTAACCAGTCTACATAAAAATATGATTGCGATATGTTACAATCATGTACATGGCTGTTGATGTGCAGCCCCACAACTCAAAAGTTGATCAAAGAGAGCATTTTATTTCTTTTTGTTTAGCCATCCTACCTTTATTTTCTACCTTGCTGCCTTACAAGTTATTGTGTTTTGCAAATTCATTGAGAAGATGGATAGTGATTATGTAAAAGTTCCTTCATTGATTTGTGTTGTGTTTGTGTGTGTGTGTGTGTGTGTGTGTGTGTGTGTGTGTGTGCACGCGCAAAGTTGATCAATTCTGTAAAGCAACTCTATTGGATAGTGGATTCATTTCATGCTAAAAAGAAAAAAAAGAAAATGAAAATCATTGTGATTAGTTCTCACTTCTCTCCTTACTAATTATTTCTTGCAAAACCTCCTTAATAGCTTAATTGTTGATTTCCTGTTTACAGCAATAGTGGAACATATTACAGGAGTTAATTTGATGGTTTTCTTACAGTGGTAATTTAAGCAAAGTGTTTGTGTGTGTGTGTGTAAGTGTAATTTTAGTATTTATAGGAGTTGCAAATAAATCAATTTCCTTAATAGTAGTTATTGGTTTTCTAAACATGGTCTCTCTTATATTTATAACAAAAAATGCCAAAAGGATTGAGCAAGATGTGGTCCCTTCTCTTACAAAGGGCAGAAAACTCTAAATAAGAACCACCTTGCACCATGTTGACCTGTCTAGCCCATACTAATATGGAAAGTGGATATAAAATGATGATATGCTTCAAAAAATCCTCCCAGATTCACCATTCTTGATAGACGTTCTAACAGCAAATGCACAGAGTGCATTGGTCCAAACAATGATGGTAATTGAAAAACCATGGCAAAACATTAGCTGTATGGTGTCACATAAAAAGCACTGATAATGATGCCATGTAAAAAGCACTGGTATTGGTATCATGTAAAAAGCACCCAGTACATTCTGTAAAGTGGTTGGCAAAACATTAGCTGTATGGTGTCACATAAAAAGCACTGATAATGATGCCATGTAAAAAGCACTGGTATTGGTATCATGTAAAAAGCACCCAGTACATTCTGTAAAGTGGTTGGCATTAGGAAGGGCATCCAGCTGTAGAAATCAGGCCAAAACAGATGATGGAACCTGGTGTAACCCCTGGCCTTGCCAGTTCCTATCAAACCGTCCTACTCATGCCCACATGGAAAACAGATGTTACATGATGATAACACCAATGACTATGGGAGGGTTTTCTGCTGTTTCCTGTGTGTATGTATATATATATATATATATATCTTGAAAAACAATTAAGGGTTAGTGACAGGAAGAGCATCTGGTGTAAAAAACACTACCTCAACTCTCTGCCCAAACCTATACTATTATAGAAAAAAAACAAATATGATAGCAAGCTTAACTTCATTTAAAAATTCAAAGCCACCAGCATATAAATTTCATTTTCTGGAAAATTAATTGATCCTTGATATATTGAAACATTTTCTTAACAAAATATTTTTTCTTGTTATTATTTACAGGATTAATATTTAGAATAGTTATGTATTGACACATAACTATCCCCCCCTCCCTCTCTCTCTCTCCCTTTCTCATATCACATCTTAGATTAGTATTTTTTATAATTGATGTTCCCTTCAGAACCCTAGAGGCCCTATGAGAGGGTCACTAGGGTTTCTGCATGAAATAGTAATTGACTCATTATTTATTCAACCCCCACAGCATATTGCTTGGTATGGTAAAATCTTAGCAACTTTAGATAGCAAGGTAAACTTAGAGGAACAAGTACCCCTTAACTCTTTTGATACCAACAACATTTCCTGTTTTAAAGTGATCTAAATTAAAACCTTCTAAAAAAATTTTGCTATGTTCCAAACATCAGCTTAATCACAAAGATATTTTACTAAATTCTTCATTATTTTCAAAATTAATTGAAACAAAGGCAGTGTGTCTTAGTAGAAATATGTTAACAGTGACCATCTTAATAGGGAATAAAGGAATTGGGTCTAAACAAAGTCTTGGTTAAGATGAAGTTTTCTTACACCTTTGTGGCATCTGCTGGATATAAAACTGACAGACCATTGAAAGACAGTTTTCTTGGTTTGTTTAATCTCATAAAATTTAACATAAATGATAGAGAAAGAAAAATTATTAATCAATATATATACATAATAATTTTTTAGATATGGGTTATCTCGAACATTCAATGGACATAAAGGGTTCCCGAAAAGATACAGTGTTGGGAAATGCTGCCCCTGTCTAATCCTATTTCATTGCAATAAGTTTAATTATAGACACTACTCATAAATAGTGTGTATATGTATGTTTGTGTGTGTGTGTACATGTGTGTGTATGTGTGTTAATATTTAGCAGAAGCAACAGGGTGACTAAGGGTTGAGAGTCTCATGCGTTGGCATAGGGCTGCTCGTAACCAATTATTAGACCTCAATATACTTATATTTTGTGGCATTAGTAAAGTTTGGCAGCAAGGTGGGATGAATTATTAGATCTTTTGTGCTCTGAACTTTAATATAAATGATCAACTTATTAGAGAGCATATTATTGATAAACAAATGACAAAGGAACCGGTGTCTGGCTTTAGGGAGATATATACATTAACTTACATATGTTTCTACTATAAGGAACTGAGCACCCAAAGTTAAGTGCCAGTGCAACATCTTATAACTTTCTTTGAACCACTGTGCATGTGGAAGAGAAAGATAAGACTTTGCTGGCATATGGAAGATATCAGTTGCCTAAGGAAGACATAGGACAAAGTGGTGAAGATTGATTTGAAGAGGTTGATTCTTATGAAAGAGATGATAAATGGTGGAATGCTTTGCCATGGAAAACCTGCCAAGACCATTTAAACTTGACAAAATGAATGTAAAGAAGATAATAGTAGTGTTGTTGGGGGATGTATACTAGCTACAATTTAGTCCACCCCATGCCAGCATGAACAACGGACACTAAATGATAGTAGATATATATATATATATATATATATATATATATATATATACACACACACACAGGCAAATATACACAACCAGGCCTATATACAGTTTCTGTCCTCCAAATTCACTCACAAAGTTTTGGTTGGCTAAGGGCTATAGTCTAGACACTTACATGAGGTGCCATGCAATGGGACTGAACCTGAAACTATGTGGTTGCAAAGCAAGCTTTGTAACCACATGGCGATGCCTGTGCCTTGTCAACATTTCTCACATGTAACTCACGACTTTCTATTAGGATGTGGCAAGGCAAGCAATTGGCTATTATAGATTAACTCCTGCATCAGTTGCAACATTTATGGATTATCTGAAAAGCTCTCTCTCTCTCCTTCCCTCCCTTCCCCCCTGCTCTCACCACCTGTCTTTATTGCCATACATCACTCTCTCCCTCCCTCTCACACAGTATCTCCTCTATTTCTCATTATTAACATCCACCATTCTCTCTTACCCCATGATGCCATTCCTATGTTTTCTATTCAATCTCCTCATGAACAACCTACATATAGCTGTCTGAAATTCCTTCACTCTTTTCCTTTGCTATATTCTCTATCACCTTCTCATTCCTTGTACTCTAGATCACCCATCTTATTCTCTACTCTACTCTACTCTCCTAATCATGTTGCCTTACATGAATAACACACTGAACATTAGAAAGGATTCTCTAGTCTTTTTGAGGACACATCAACTTTTCTAGTGCTGGTGCCATTACAAAATGCACATAGCATACTCTGTAAAATGGTTGGTGTTAGGAACAGTATTCAGCTGTTGAAACCATGCCAAAAAATTGAGTGTAAGAGCAAGACATGATCCCCCTAACATACCCAGGAAGGCAATGACTCCTAATTGACCTACCCAACACATATCAGCATGGAAAAACTGACTGGTAGTGGTGGCAACAGCAGGAGCTGTTGTTGTTGTTGTTGTTGTTGTTTGGTATATTTAACCTTTAGCATTTAAATTGGATATATCTGGTCTAGATATCATACCTGTTTTATGCCCACACATACGCTACAATGTAACTTTAAAAATAAACAGTAAAATCTTTGAGATCTTGAAGCTACAAGATAAAGCATGATTAATTCAAAAGCAATGTGAATAAATAAGCATTAGATTTGACCGAGTAATCTGAATGCCAAAGGGTTAAACATGTCTGTCTAATATTGTTAACATTATGTTCATCTAATGACAGTGAATTAGCAGAATTGTTAGAGCGATGGATATTGTTCCAATTCTCTTTACTCTGAGTTCAAATCCCACTGAATTCAACTTTGCCTTCCATCCTTTTGTGAGTTGATAAAAATGTACCAACCCAAAGCAGTGGATTGGCAGAACTTTTCAAGTGATATATAACAGCAGACCCCAATTATTTTTTGCATCACAGACTGGATTCCTGCCAGACAATTTTTCCACAGACCAAGGGAATCATGTGCATAACAAAACACAATAAAATGCATAATCATAATCATTTAATGTCCATTTTCCATACTGACATGAGTTGGATGGTTTGACAGGAGCTGGCCAGCTCAGGAGCTGGGTGCTTTTATGCAGCACTGACATGAGCACTTTTATGTGGCACTGGCACTGGCACAGGTGCTTTTTATATGGCACCAGCACCCATAGCCTGCAAGATTAGGATCACTCAGCTGAAGTGGGATGTAGGTGACATGCCTGTAGGCAAGGACAACCACGATTTTACTTAGCTTGACGTGTCTTCTCAAGCACAGCAAAACACCAGAAGTCTCAGTCCCTTGTCATGCCTTCTATGAGACCCAATGTCTGAAGATCCTTTTTCACCATTTCATCCCATGTCTTCCTGGGTCTTCCCCTTTTACATGTTCCCTCCACAGTTAGAGATTGGCACTTCTTAATGCAGCTGACTTCATCCATACACATTACATGACCATACCAGCACAGTCTTCTCTCTTGCACTCTATATTTTCTCTCAAATACATATATAATGCAAAAAACATCTTGCAGACTGTAATAGTCACTGAAATAGAAATACAATTTTAAAAATTTATTCTTTCTGTTCAGTCTGGTATCAAATGTTCCATGGCTTGGTACTGGTCCCTGATATATAAGTTGCCTTGCAGTATCTATACCAGTACTTTCCAGTCTGCAGCAATTCCTGCAACTACTGGTGCCAAACTGTACCAGCTTTAAAAAGCTGGTCTTTCTCTTTGAAATGATCATTAGTGGTGCAAAGAAAGGAAACTTGTGAACATGGGCAATTGCCACTCTTAAAAGAGAAAATAAGAACTCATTCAAGCATGGCTGTGTAGGTATGAAGCTTGCTTTCCAACCATGTGGTCTTGGATTCAGTCTCCTTGCATCACATCTTGAGCAAGTGTCTTCTACTATAGCCCTGGGCTGACCAAAGCCTTGTCAGTGAATTGAACTGACAAAAACTGAAAGAAGCCCATCGTATATGTGTGTCCATGTGTGTTTGTATTGCATTTGTTCCACCACTACTGCTTGACAACCAGTGTTGGTTTGTTTATGTCCCTGAAACTTAGTGGTTTGGCAAAAGAGGCTGGTAGAATAAGTACCAGACTTAGAAATAAATAAATTTTGTTCAACTAAATCTCTTCATGGCAATGCCCCAGCATGGTTGCATTCCAGTGAGTGAAAGAAGTGAAAGATAAATGATAAAAGAAAGCTTGCACATACATGTGCAAAAAACATGGCCAAGCCTAATCGGCAGATTCCCTCTCTTCCTCTACACCCTCTAATCATAAGTGTCGTGTTTCTTATGTCATTTGTCATTTGTATTAAAATTTTTAGCCATTCATTTATAATATGCATTGTTGAGGATAATTTGTGTGGAAAACATTCAATCAAGATGGGATGTTTAGCTTTATTGGACTTTAGTAGAAAAAACGTAATCTGCTGGTCTTACGTGGCAGGTGAATTACCCGTGAAACAGGTGAGATGCTTGTTGAGATTGGAAAGTTTAATCCTTCAGCATAAAGATTATTTTGCTAAATGTGAGGATTATATATTCACATTGTTTTGAATTAATAACGCATTATCTTGTAACTTCAAGATTTTGACGATTGATTGTTTATATTTAGAATGACGTTGTGGATAGGTGTGAGAGGTCACATGTAACCAGTTTGAACATAAAACAGGTAGAATATTTGAGCCAAGTATGGATATGGCTGCTTTAAATGCTAAAGAGTTAATAAAAGTAAAGGTAGTGAGTGTTGGCAATGTAAGCATTTTGAGATAGGCCTTCAATGCTTCATCACATGTCTTCCTAGATCTCCATCTTCCATATTTACATTTATACACATTCATGGCTTCATCACTCCTGAAGGAGGAATCCCTCCCTGCACTCCTTCCACTATTGTTTATCTCTGGCCATTCATGGCCATGTAGGCCCCAGGTAGCAGGTGAGATCATCTCACCATCTTGTCTTTGGTCAGCCTCTTGATTTTGTCCATTGTCTCGGTGTCCATTCCACCATCCTGATTGTCTTTCAGTTGCACGATGTGGCTAGCCCATCTAAATTTGTCCTCCTTGATGATTCTTATATTGTTGACTCTCATATGCTGTCAAATCCAGGTGTTGGTTTTCTTGTCCTATAGTGTAATGCTGAACATAATTCATTCCATTTTCTCTTGGGCTACTATGTGGGCATTCATGATGGTAGTGTTGAGGGCCCATGTTTCACAGTCATAAATCATCACTGGCAGGATGCACTTGTTGAAGATCTTTCTTTTACAGTTCTATATTTAAGAGATGAGGAATTATGTACATTATTTACAGTTAACGGATATTTGTCCTCATTTTGTTTGCTGTTAACACAATGTTTTGGCTGATATACCCTCCAGCCTTCATCAGGTGTCTTGGGGAAATTTCGAACCTGGGTTCGAAATACCTTAGGAATGAGAACCCAGGTTCGAAATTTCCCCAAGACACCTGATGAAGGCTGGAGGGTATATCAGCCAAAATGTTGTGTTAACAACAAACAAGATGAGGACAAATATCCGTCAACTGTAAATAATGTAAATAATCTTTCTTTTAATTTTCATGGGAGAGTGAGAGATGGGAAATGGGTGGGGGAGGGAATATATTGAAAAACGACAAGTGTGGAGTGGATAATAAGTAGGGATGGTAGGTAAGAGCAGGTGACAACTGTACAGATTGGATGAGGTTGAGCAGTAATGAATGGTGGATAAGGGATAAGGGTGACCAATGATGCTTGGGGTGGAGAAAATAAGATTAAGGATGAGGGATGTATACCAAGTGAAATGGTTCTGGATAGTGAAAAAGATAGGTGGCATCAATAAAAGCAGCAGTTAGAGAGATGAAGGGTGGTGGGCGTATCTTGAGGGGGAAATTAAGCAAAGGGCCCAGTTGTGCATACACACACACACACTCATACATACGGCACTTCCAAACCTTAATTTCTCTGTGTTGGGTGGATCTTTTCAAGAACCACACATTGTCAGACATCTCTGTTCCTTAACATTTATTCCTTGAGGTTCAAGCTCCTGAGATCAGCCTTCACCACTTTGTCCCTTCCTTGTTGTCCTGGGTCTTTCCATTCCACAAGCTCCATCAAGATTTATACAGTTGTCTTTATGCATATGCATTGCATGTCCATGCCAGCACAGTTTTCTTTCTTGCACACTATACCTAATTCCTTTTCCGTCTGGTTTTTCTCTCAGCACATTTTGTACTATGTTAGTCTTGCACACTTACACTGCACATCCAATGGAGCATGGTCACTCTATTTTTTATTTTTCCAGCATTCTCTAGTCCTCTGCATTCAAGACTCGTGCCTCATTTCCATGCAGCATCACAGTTCTAAAGCAAACATCATACAATCTGCCTTTCATTTTGAGGAAAAGGGCTTTGTTGCCAGTAACGATAGCTACTCTCTGAACTTTTTCGATTTTATTCCTATCTTGGCTACAATGCTTTTGGAACAACCATCTCCCCTGCTAATTACATCTCCTAAGTAACAAAATCAATCAACTACATCTAGTGAGCCAGCCAGATATTTAAAAGAATCTATTTCAGGTGTACTCATAGTATGTACTATTCCAATGTATCTGTCACATATAAAGCTTACATTCCCTACTAGTCTACCTGTGATTTTACTACACCTTTTGTGTTTCCATAGCTTACATTGCATATAGAGTTTATACCTGCACCTTTCTTGCCTTCTCTCTTACTGAGTATTCTGCATATCAAGCAAAACCATTTCCTTGACAATACCAGAGTCCTGACTTCTCTCGAAACAAAAAACAATTTTATTTACTCTATGTACCCAGACTTTGTGGACACCCTGTAGGTTTAGCTTCCATGCTTGGTCACATTTTGTATGAAAATGCTTATAGTCAGATTATTTGAATCTAGAAAGTATTTTAATGAATTCCTCCTCCAAAGGGGGTGAAATATAGTCAGCCCCAGTTGTATTTTGAGCTTAAAATTGATAATACCAAGGTTAAGTATTGTAACACATCAAGTCTAGCATTCTTTCATTTCTATCAAATTTCATCCCTTTTTTAAATAGTAGTAAATATCAATGGTAAACATATTCTCTTCCTCATCATCATTATTTTCATTGTCATCATTTTTAACACCCACTTTTCTGTGCTTACATGGGTCAGATGAATTTTCTTGAAGCAGATTTTCTGCAACAGGAAGGGCATCAACCCTCACCTGTTTTCACTCACGGTAATATTTCCCCATGGCAAGACATGTTTTCAGAGAGTATTAGAAATAAACAACATCACTTGAATGACACTAGCATTCATTTACAACTATTACATGGTGTCAAAACAAAGGCACTAACACACACATACACTCATCAAACTGGATATGCACTCATCCTACATGTCTTCTGTTAACTCTCTGTGTATCTCTCTTTTTGTGTTTCTTTCCTTCTTTCCATCTCTCTACACACATGATTCTTGTGTTGTCAATAATTTTTTTTTTAATTTCAGCTAAATAGGGAAGATACTGTATATCTGCACTTTTACTTAGTACAGCACCTAAATTTCTTAAATCTTCATGCCGGTTTTTTAAAATTAAAATCTCAGAACAATATACTCCAGAAATACTGAAAATGTGCTTAATTCATTTTGCGATCTCAGTACCAGCTGAAGCAAAGGTCAGCAGGGCTTCCCAACAAGTTCCTTGAATATCTTCCAGACATTAAGTAGAATATTAGTATCAAACTTTGGAACAGGGCCAACAATTTTAGAGGAGGGGTAAGTCAGTTACATCAACCCCAGTATTCAACTGGTACTTATTTTATCAACCCTGAAAGGATGAAAGACAAAATGACCTTGGCGGAATTTGAACTCAGAATATGAAGACGGACAAAATACCACTAAGCATTTTGCCCGGCATGCTAACAATTCTGCCAGCTCACTACCTTAAAGATTAAATAAAATGTATTTCATTTTTAACTTTTTATTTACACGAAGCCCTTTTGTTGATTAAATTGAGTCTTATGGTATGATTCTTTTTATCAACCCTGGAGGAATAAAATAGCAAACTTTATCCTAGCATAAATTTGAACTTAGAATGTAGATATTTAGTGCAGCACTATAGTGTCTTTATTTTTACCTTTGATATATAGATAATGATATTGTCATAATTGAGTAGCTTAGTTAAAATTGGGTGTTATTAATGCATTTTCCAACTATCATTTGATAATATAACTGAATGAAGAGCTGGCAGAATTTTTAGAATATTAAGAAATGTAACTTGCAATCCTACCAGGATCATATTTGCCTTTTATCCTTTCAGCTTTTATGAAATAAACTATCAGTCAAGTATTGTAGTTGATGGTATCGAGTAAACTGCCTATCCTTACGATTGAGGCCTTATGCCTAAATCAGAAATCATTGTTAAATAACTAGAGTGTCACTCATAATATGATGTGTAAGTTTGGAAATTTATTTTTGCAACCATTGGTGATTCTAAGAAATATGGCATACATATGATAAGTATACTTCAACTTTTATCAGATTTTGTAGTGCTTCTCCTAAATGATGAAATAAATACTTTATTTTCAAAAGAAAATAGTTATTACCTTAAAATGAAATTAAATAAAATGAATTTCTCACTTTGTATATTTGCTATAAATATGTTATTATATTTCTAAATTTTATCAGTATAATCACAATATTCTCCATTGAAAACCTATCTCTGCAAAATTTCATTTAACCCTTTAACATTCAGATTACTCTGTCAAATGTAATGCTTATTTATTCTCATTGTTTTGGATTAATCATGCATTATCTCTTAGCCTTGAGATTTCCATGACGTGATTATTTATTTTTAGAATGACATTGTAGGGTAGGTGTGAGATGCCTGAATCAGAACAATTTGAACAAAAAACAGACAGAATATTTGAGCCAGATATGGTTGCTTTTGTATATATTTTTTCAGAAAGGTATAAGAATCAAAATAGGTGGTAGGACACCAAACTGGATATGCACTCATCCTATACCTCTTGTTGTTAACCCTTTCTATATCTTTCTTTTACTCTCTTTCTCCCTCTCTTTCTTTCTCTATATGATGTAAGGCATGACTAGAAAAATCAACCAATCAAATCATAGAAATATAACAAGTTAGGGTGATAACGGTTTTAACAATAATGCTAATAGTCATGCGATGGTGTGGATGAGGGGATAATAATGACAAAGACACACTGATGAGACAATAGATTTGATATTTTACAAAATGAGATTTGGTGTATTTTGTAGTTTTGAATTGAAAGATCTTATGTTAGTTGGGTTAGATTTTCACCTCTTAGAGTTGTTTCTTATGTAGCCTTAGATAATTTTTCCCAACAGGTCTACATGGAGCTAACAAATCTAAGAGGAAATTGTTCTTAACAATGGATTCTGCATAAATGTATGGTTTAAAAATTTCCTGCATATTATTACAAAGTTTTTTTTAAATATAAGAAGAAATGTGGATCAAAGATGTGGTACCTTTATACAGGCACACAGCTTGCTAGAAATAACAGTTAAACTGCACCCTACCATCTTTGAAAAGGCTCTGCCACATAATGTACTCTTTGATATACTGTGCTTAGGAAAAAAAGACAGAATGATAATAGAAAGAATGATTTTAATCATAGGTCTGCTTGACCAGGGTTGGCCGAAGCTTAAACAAGAAGACAAATTAATTTAAAATGGAAGCTGCCACAAAGTCACTCAACCTGCATCATGTAGTTGCCAAGTGTTTTTCTCAAACATCTGCAAAATGGGAACTCCATCCTGCTTGTTTCCACTACAGACAATGCCACAATGTTCAATCTAAGGTGCAAGGTCTTTTGAAGCCGTATGTGCTCTTAGAGAATTCTTTTAACTGAATTTAATCAAAACAGTAAACATTTCTCACATTATTTTCTTCATACAATCAGATGAATATTTTTATTGGTTTTTATGCACTTGTGGGATAAGTAGTAATATGTATATTTTTATCTTATCAAGTTCGCCTGCTGATAAAAAATTGTCTGGGGTGAATTAACGTAGAAGTAGAAAAGATAGAAATATAACACTTGCTTATCCTAAAACTTAATGTTTGGCAGTATGATGGTATTAATAATCATATCACATTTTACTAGTAATAATTTTTTAAAACCTATGCCAGACGGATTTTGTAATGGTTTTATATCATTTAGGAGTAGAAATGATTACAGCCTGTCACCGATGCAAGGGAGATAACCCCTAAGCAACTATTTGTTTTGTTCTCGTAATAATCTGCTCTTCACAAATTTGAATATAATTGCACTTTAAATTGTATTTTAATAGTTCTTTGCTGAGTATACTATTTTCTTTTTCCGTTCTTTCTCAAGCTAATTTACTTAAACTATTAATTTTATTGTAAATTCATAAACCTTACCCTTTCCTCTTTGTGGCTCATTTATTGTTAGTCATTCTGTCTTTTAGTCTGTGTACTGTGTCCTTTCGGTTGCAGTCTTTCTTTACTTAATTTATGGCAGCTTTCTGTAATTTTTTAACCATTTCTGACAAGTTATAGTGTATCTGAACACTGTATACAGACTTTGCCTTTCATCCAACCAGGGTCGATGAAATATGTACCAGTTACGAACTGAGGTCGATGTAATCGACTTCCCCCCCCCCCCGTCAAAAAATTTTCAGGCCATGCGCCTATAGTAAAAAGGATTATTATTCTGTGCAAAATGCTTAGCAGCATTTCATCCGTCTTTACGTTCTGAGTTCAAATTCCGCCAAGGTCGACTTTACCATTCATCCTTTCAGGGTCAATAAATTAAGTATCACTGAAATACTGGGGTTGATGTTATCCAATGCTCCACAACAAGTATTCTGCAGCATACTGGTATGCCACGAGACAACGCTAGGTGTGCCGAAGTGTAGCCTGAATATAATTTTTTTTCTCCATACTTTTAGTTATATTTTTAGTTCAGGTGTGCTGCTGAATTTTGAAAAGAATATAAATGTATTGCAAGTGGAAAAAAGGTTGTGGAGCACTGATGCAATCGACTTGTCCCCTCCCCCAAAATTTCAGGCCTTGTGCCGTTAGTAGAAAGGATTATAATTATCATTATTATAACAAATGTTTTCATTTTCTCTGCATCTTTTACCTTTTACCTGATTTAGTCATTGGACCACTGCCATGTAAGTGGTGGTGGGGGGGATCACTGCCCTGAAGAATTTTAGTTGAATGAATCGACCCCAGTACTTTTTTTCTTTTAAAGCCTGGTACTTATTCTATCGGTTTCTTTTGTTAAGGACATAAAGACATCAACATTAGTTGTCAAGCATTGGTGGGGGGGGGCAAACAAAAACACACACACATCAATATATATATATATATATATATATATATATATATATATATATATATATATCATCATCATCATCGTTTAACGTCCGCTTTCCATGCTAGCATGGGTTGGACGATTTGACTGAGGACTGGTGAAACCGGATGGCAACACCAGGCTCCAGTCTGATTTGGCAGAGTTTCTACAGCTGGATGCCCTTCCTAATGCCAACCACTCAGAGAGTGTAGTGGGTGCTTTTACGTGTCACCCGCACGAAAACGGCCACACTCGAAATGGTGTCTTTTATGTGCCACCCGCACAAGCCAGTCCAGGGGCGCTGGCAACGATCTCGCTCGAAAATCCTACAGGAGCCAGTCAGGCGGTACTGGCAACGCTCAAAATGGTGCATCTCATGTGCCACCCGCACAAGAACCAGTCCAGGGGCACTGGCAACGATCTTACTTGGCTTGCCGGGTCTTCTCACGCACAGCACATTTCCAAAGGTCTCGGTCAGTAGTCATCGCCTCGGTGAGGCCCAATGTACGAAGGTCTTGCCTCACCACCTCAGCCCAGGTCTTCCTGGGCCTACCTCTTCCACGGGTTCCCTCAACTGTTAGGGTGTGGCACTTTTTCACGTAGCTATCCTCCTCCATTCTCACCACATGTCCATACCAGCGCAATCGTCTCCCTTGCACGCCACAACTGATGCTTCTAATGTTCAGCTTTTCTCTCAAGATACTTACACTCTGACGGGTATTCACATTGACATTACACATCCAACGGAGCATACTGGCTTCATTCCTTGCGAGCTTACGTATGTCCTCAGCAGTTACAGCCCATGTTTCACTGCCATGTAGCATGGTTGTTCGTACGCATGCGTCATACAGTCTGCCTTTTACTGAGTGAGAGTCCCTTTGTCGCCAGCAGGGGTAAGAGCTCTCTAAACTTTGCTCATATATATATATAAATATATTGGGTCATCCCATAAATAATGCAGTTTTTTTTCAATTGCATGAACTAAAAGTTGGAGAGGGATGGGATAAACTACCTATATCAACTTGCTTTAAAAGCAGGTAGTAATTTTACCTTGTGCTTATTCTTAGTCCAAGTTTTGAAGAGTAGAAACTCTGCCAGACCAGATTGGAGCCTGGTGCAGCCATCTGGCTTGCCAGTCCTCTGTCAAACCGTCCAACCCATGCCAGCTTGGAAAACGGACGTTAATCGATGATGATGATGATATATATCATCATCATCATCATCGCTTAACGTCTGCTTTCCATGCTGGCATGGGTTGGACGGTTTGACTGAGGACTGGCGAGCCAGATGGCTGCAGCAGGCTCCAATCTGGTTTGGCAGAGTTTCTACAGCTGGATGCCCTTCCTAATGCTAACCACTCCGAGAGTGTAGTGGGTGTTTTTTACGTACCACCAGCATGAGGGCCAGTCAGGCGGTACTGGCTCAAATGGTGTTTTTTATGTGCCACCTGCACAGGAGCCAGTTCAGCAGTACTGGCAACAACCTTCCTCAAATGTTGTTTTACATGTCACTGGCACAAGTGCCAGTTAGGTGGCACTGGTAACGATCCCGCTCGAATGGCACTGTTAATGTGCCACTGGCATGGGAGCCAGTCAGCGGCCCTGGCAACGATCACACTCGGATGGTGCTTTAACTTTCCACTGGCATGGGTGCCAGTCAGGCGGTGCTGTCATCGGCCGCATCAGCAAATTTGATTGTGATTTCACTTGCCTCAACAGGTCTTTGCAAGCAAAGTTTAGTGTCCAACGAAAGAAAGGTACGCATAAGTAGGCTGGTTACACCGCTGGCATAGGCCATAAGTTATGGTCTCACTTGGCTTGCTGGGTCTACTCATATTTTCAAAGGTCTCAGTCACTAGTCATTGCCTTGGTGAGGCCCAATGCTTGAAGGTCGTGCTTCACCACCTCATCCCAGGTTTTCTTGGGTCTACTTCTTCCAGAGTTTCCCTCAACTGCTAGGCTGTGGCACTTTTTCACACAGCTATCTTCGTCCATTCTCGCCAAGTGACCATACCAGCGCAATCGTCTCTCTTGCATACATCTGATGCTTCTTAGGTCCAACTTTTCTCTCAAGGCGCTTACACTCTGTCTAGTATGCACACTAACATTACACATCCATCAGAGCATACTGGCTTCTGCTATTATGCAAAAGTGTCATAAGTTCAAAATGTTGCTTTTTTCAGAAAACAAAAAATAGTTTCATCATTCCATAGCAAAGCCATTATACTACACTTTGACAATTTTTTTTATTTCTTGGCATCGGAAGCAGCTGGAGATGCAATAGTTTGACCAAAAGAACCAGCTATTGCAAGCAAAAGTAAATATTGAAAATCACATTTGGCCAAATTTGGACATACAACAGTTTAATATAGTAGCAACGATATATATATATATATATATATATATCTTTGCTATGTTTTAGAATAAGCCCACATTTATCCCAGTACATACAAACACATTCATATACACATACAAACACATTCATATGTACATACGATGTCATAAGTTAAGACAGAAAGGGTTAGTGATAAGAATTGCATCATCATCATCATCATCGTCATTCTTTGACATCAGCAGGTATCAGTTGGATTGGACTGTTCAACAGGATTTGACAAGCCAGAGGGCTACATTGAGCTCCAGTGTCTATTTTGACATAGTTTCTGTGGCTGGATGCTTTTCCTAACATCAACCACTTTACAAAATGTACTCACTTAGTGCTCTTTTTTTTTCCTTTGTTACACCAGCACCAGTGAGGTCAGCATATAACTCACAAGTCAAAATCCCTTCAACTACATGGAGTTGTAGTAGAGAGGGAGGTGGCTTTATGTCTGGTGTTGAGAACTTAAACTATGTGAGAGAGACAGGAATGAGTGTCTTGGTTACAGAGGCAATACATGGCTACTGCAGCTGGAAAGAGAAAAAAGGTAATCATGCTGAGTACAGTTACTATCATTGAGCCTGAAAATGAACTTGAAATGTTTGTTATAGTTGTAGTTTCTACTTGTATATTTGGGTTTTGAAAAATAAAAACTCAAAGATGAAGTTTTCATATTAATCAAATGAGGAATGTATTTAGAATGTCTTTGTATACATCTGTTTTCCACATCCTTCCAGTTTCATACCTGTAAGGTTTTGTTTATTTATTTTTTCTTTGCAGGTGAGCCCCATCCTATCTATGTAACCTAATTTATACAAATGTGATATTAGATATTAAGGAAGTGCATCTCTGCATGAAAATTCCTGCTTAGATAAATATATGATAAATCACATTTATTTGCTATCTAAACAAGCCTACCCCCAAAATTAGCAGTGGTGGTGGGGAAATCTATCATTTTCGTTTACCATATGTTACTCATACTTTCCTTTTTCTTTTAAGATACTCCATAAGTATATATCAAGAAGCACATGCATTATGCACATGTAGAATGAATATACTAACCCATGAATGGATTGATCTTATTCTTAGTAGAATTTTTGTGGATAGTAAGTTACTATCTGTAACCTAGAATATCCACATAATTTCAGTAAGCCATCAAGTACTCAAATACCCTTCTGATGATCTTCCCTGTTCCTAAGAGCGAAACCTGTGTGTGTGTAAATTTGTCTGTGTCTGTGTTTGTCCCCCCCCCCACACACACACACACACAACATCGCTTGACAACCGATGCTGGTGTGTTTATGTCCCGGTAACTTAGCAGTTCGGTAAAAGAGACCGATTGAATAAGTACTAGGCTTACAAAGAATAAGTCCTGGGGTCGATTTGCTCGACTAAAGGCGGTGCTCCAGCATGGCCACAGTCAAAATGACTGAAACAAGTAAAAGAGTATCTCAATCTATTAATAAGAAAATGAGATAACAAAGGAATAAATGTTTATCTTATGAACTTCATTATCTTACAGCTGTTTCTGCTATAAGATGTTGTGGACTCAGAGCTGAGTGCTTAATCTATTTACAAAGACAATTAACACCAGTTTCAAGTGTTTTACTGTCTTTAGCTTTGTTTTGTTGCTCAAGCTGAAATGGGTTGAATGGCTCTACAAATTTAAAATTTCAGTTATTGTTTTATTGCATGAATAAATGAACTGTCTGACAAAGTACAACGCTATATTTAATACATTGTAGTACTATTCTGAGTTCAAATCCTGCCAAAGTCAATGTTTGTCTTTCATCTCTTTTGGGGGCAATTGTATAGGCCTCCAGTATTGTTGTTGTTACTTCCAGGTAAGCTGTTATGAGTAAACCCCTGAAAGGATTACATTATTATCCAACATATCTTGTTTTCTTTTTTCCTTGAAGAAAGATGGGTTTGATTAAGGGTGGTGGTGGGGGATGCTATTTCTAGCATTCTGAAGGTGAGCAAGAGAGATAATGTAGTGGAGGGAAAAGTAGGACAAGAAGGCAGAGGGAATGGAAAGATGAGAGGAAGACAAAAAAAAGAGAGAGAGAAAGAAAAATTAGCTAGAGAGGAGGAGAAGAAATAATGAGGTATGTGAGTGAGTTAGAATAATGAAAGAGATTGAGTGAAGATAAAAAGAATATGAATAACTGAAAGGGAACAGAAATTATACCCTGTCATTTTTAACAGGTACTACATCAGTTTTATGACAATATGAAGTCTTTAGGAATTATATGTAATTGCGTGAACTTCATGGAAATAGGCTAAACAAATAAGAAAGGGTAAAACAAACATTATTATTCTTTATAATTTGTCAGGGAAAAGTATTCAAAGTACAAATTAAAATATTCGCACATGTCCATACACATATTCCTACTACCGGCATCCAATAAACGAAATGTAAGTGGCTGGTAATGGCTGTCTTGGATAACACTGAGCTATTCTAAAAATTTAGGGAGTGACTTTGCAGTATTTCGAGTCTCTAAAATATGTTTGGTCTTTTTGTGGGCCATGTTTTTTATTTATTTTATTTTCATGTTTGGGTGGAGCTTCCAGTTTAGACATGATCTGTAAACTATTATATAATCTCTTATCTCTATCCCCACCCTCTCTCTCATTTTCTCTTCTCTCCTCTTCCCTCTGCCTCTCCCTTTTTATGTCACCATGTATGCATGCTTTTCTTTCTCTCAAATTTTAGCAACAAATGACTCCCTCTTAATATAGAATAGAAATAAATCATCAACTAATTACCAGATATTGATTTCTCTTGACTCAGTAAACTTTTAAATAGCAATCAATCTACTTCAACCAGTTTATCAACTCTGATGGAATTTATACTTAGAAATATATAAAATCACATAACCACACAAGAAATTTTTTTTTTTAATCAAGCACATAACCATTTTCTACATCCTAAGTCTAAATATATTTAAGAAGATTAAAAAAACAGGTGCAGGCATGGCCATATGGTAAGAAGTTTGTTTCCCAACCACATGATTCCAAGTTCAGCTCCACTGTGTGGCACCAGCAGCCAAGTTTGTGAAATCCCAAGCTGTCTGAACCACCTTCAAGTCAATGTGCCCAGATTCTGTTCAACACTCTCTTGCACTTGTTCCCTTGCCTCATCAGTTCTGACAGTGTGAGGTCTCCCAGATCGTGGCCCTTGTTTTTCACTTGGAGCATCTCTAACTTAAAAGTGCCGATGATATGCTCTCTGGGTTTGAATAATTGACCCTTGATTTTGATAGAACAATTTCACCACTTTGGTGCATTGTGCAGTGCAATATTTTTCCATTATTAATTTCCAGGACCTAGTCTATAAAATCCTTGACAAAAAAAAGAAGAGATCAAAAAATAAAAGAATTATTAAAAATTGCAACCCCCTTAGTGACTTTTGGGCCACCTTGTGTGTGTGTGTCTATGTATATGTGTGTGTACATGTGTATATATATATATATATATGTGTGTGTGTGTGTATATATATCTTTGTGTCCGTATTTGTTCCCCATTTTGCACTTCAGCAAAAAGAGACTGATAGAATAAGTACCAGACTTTTAAAAATAGGTCCTGGGATCAATTCAGTCAACTAAAAATTCTTCAGGGTGGTGCTCCAGCATGGCCACAATCTGATGACTGAAATAAGTAAGACAAAAGATATGCCTATCATAAGACGTAGCTGTGATTGAATCTAACACAGTAAGTTTCCTTATCCCCCTCATATGTTAAACCGCTAAACCTTCCTAATGGCATTGATACATCATCACCATCTTCTAATGTCCCCTTGTGCATCCTTGCATAAGTCAGCTGTAATTTGTTGAGGCAAATTTTCTACAGCTGGCTGCCTTTTCTGTTGCTAAACTTTGACTGTTTCTGGGCAAGATAATTTTTCCCATAGCTTCACATTTTTTTCATGGAAAACTAGAAAAGAACATCATCTCTTGACAAGGATGCACATTTACAACCATCACATGTCAAGACAAGGGTACACACACACACATACACACATCTATACTCTTTTGCTTGTTTCAGTCATTAGACTGCAGTCATGCTGGGACACTGCTTTGAAGAATTTTTAGTCAAATGAATCAACTCAGTACTTTTTTTTAAGCCTGGTACTTATTCTATCGTTTTTTTTTTTTTTTTTTTTTTTTTTTTGCTGAACTAAGTTACGGGGATATAAACACACCAACACTCGTTTGTCAAGTGGTCATGGGAGATAATCAGACACACACACACACACACACATATATATATATGACAGGATTCTTTCAGTTTCTGTCTACCAAATCCAATTACAAGGCTATTGTAGAAGACACTTGCCCAAGGTATCAAGTAGTGGGACTGAACTCGGAACCATGTGGTTGGGAAGCAAGCTTCTTCCACATAGCCATGCCTATATATATTTATACACATATGGTCAATGGGCTTCTTCCAGTTTCTGTATACCAAATCTACTCAAGTTTTGGTCAACCCAAAGCTATAGTAGAAGACACTTGCCCAAAGTGCCACACACTGAAATTGAAACTAAGACCACATCGTTGGGAAGTAGACTTCTTAACCTCACAGGACCCTGTTCCTAGATATGTAGTTAATTTCTTCTTGAGTGTTTGCGGTAGTTAATTGGCTAAGTAAGTGTATTTCTAGTTAATTAGCTTAAGATTTCTCCTACGTGTTTGGTGAAGTGGAATTAAGTTTAGCATATTTTTGTGTTAGGTCTTTCTCTTTTAGTTTTTAGTTCCACTATACAGAAACTTAAATATTTCTAAGACTTTAAAATTCAGATAACTTGTCTGTGCTTTGTTGCTACCTAAAAGTTTAGAATGTTTCAAAACAAACCCTTATGTCAAACAGAATTTACCTACAGTGATTGTGTTGGTGTAGGCATGACTATGTGGTCGAGAGGTTAGTTTTCCAACCATGTAGCTTTGAGTTTAGTCTCACTGCATGCCATCTTGGGCAAGTATTTTCTACTATCACCTTGTGAGCGGATCGGGTAGATGGAAACTGAAAGAAGCTCGTCACACACACACACACACACACACACACACACACACACACACACACACACACACGGATGCTGAGGCCATCATCATCATCATCAACATTAACATCTGTTTTCCTTGCTGGCATGGGTTGGATGACATGACAGGAACTGACTACCCAGGGGCTGCACCAGGTTCCATAGTCTGTTTTGACTTGGTATCTACAGCTGGATGCCCTTCCTACTGCCAACCACTTTACAAAATGTACTGGGTGTTTTTTAAGTGGCACCTTGGTTTTGGGACCTCAATTCTGTTGAGGGCGGGTCTTGAATACAGCAGTGCACCACATAACTCGGTATTCTGTCATCTCTTTCATAAGGCTCAGCAGTTTGAGATCAGCCTTCAATACTTCATTCTATGTCTTTTTGGGTTTCGTTCTTCCATGACTTCTTTATGCAGCTGTCCTCATTCATCCTCAATAAAACCAGCGCAGTATTCTCTTTTACACATTGCATCTAATTCCTCTTACACCCAGCCTCTCTCTCAATACACTAATACTCTGTTGCACATGCACACTGACATCACACATCCAACTTCATTCCTCTGCAGCCTCCACATTCAGGTATTTGATATATTTATATTTGTCTATATTGTTCAAATACATTCCACTGGCCATTGAATTATTTCTCTTAGATTATTTTTAACCCTTTAGCATTTAAACCGGTCATATCCAGCCAAAATATCCTACTTGTTTTATGTTTAAATTGGCCAGATTTGACCTATCACACCAGCATTACAATATCATTCTAAAAATTAAGTTACCTCTTCAAAATCTCAAAGCTACAAAATAATGCATAATTCATTCAAAGCAATGTGAATAAGTAAGCGTTACTTTTGACAGAATAATGTGATTGCTAAATGGTTAAATTATGCACATTACTTAGGGTATGTGTTCTACTTTATTTGTATATGCAACTGGAGTTAAGATAGGACAATTGTTGTGCTGATGATGACTATTGAGCCAGAAACACATGTCTATAACTGTCCTCTTATCTCCAGATAGGAAGCCTGTCCTCTTCCTTAATGGCATATCATATCTGGAGAATACATGAGTCTTAAGATTACCTCCCCTTCTCAAATGGAACTTGTTCTTGATTGCCATTTGGTAATTATGATATTTCTACAAGAGGCACAGATAATTTTAATAAAATCAAAAATTTATGTTGCATGGTATATATATATAGTGAGAATTTACAAAAAAAAACCAAAAGATGAAGACAGGTGTGTAAACAGCAAACAGATGTATTAGTTTAACACTCAGGAAGTGAGGAAGTCTTTTACGTTTCAAACCTATGCTCTTCGACAGAAAGAAACACAGAAATAAACAGGAAGAGAAAATAGAAAAGTTTTAGTGGCTAGCGATCTATCATGGCAAATGCTGGACAGAGGGGTCACACAGGAGAGCTAGGTAGAAGGGGAGATAATAAAGTAGTGGTGATCCCAAAATGAAGGTGCATGTGTATGTGAGAGCGAGTATTTGCGTGTGGGAGAGGGCTGGTGACCTCAATGTGTGCGTGTGTGGAAGTTGGTGTAGGTGCTGGGAAGTGGTCAGTACTAATGTGTGCGGAGTGATGTGATGGTGTTGGGGTGTGGGAGAAGCAAGGGATGGGATGTATAGGGATGGTAGGGGTGGGGTAATGAGGCAGAGGGTGAAAAGGAGAAAGCGGGTAGGAGTGAAGAGAAGAAGTAGATGTCAGAGCAAGAGAGGCGAGGTGGGTGGGAGGAAGTAGGTGTGAGTGGAGGAGGGTTAGATGAATAGGGGAAGAGAGTTGAGCCCATGTGGCACAAAGGAGCGAAGACAGGAGTCCGGATGGCCCCTGTGCAAGGAAAATCTGAACACAAACAGGTGTTGTAAAGAGTGACCGGTAGAGCGGAAATGGCATGAGACCGGGGTGTCATTGCCAAGTCTGATGTCTCGAAAGTGTTCCACAAACCGGTCAGTCAAGCGGCGTCCCATTTGACTAATGTATAGAGGACAGAGAGAGCAGTAGATGCAGTATTCATCGCCGTGTGAAAGCACCCACCATACTCTGTAAAGTGGTTGGCATTACAAAGGGCATCCTTCTGTAGAAATCATGCCAAATTAGACTGGAGTCTGGTACAGCTCCCCAGCTTGCTAGCTCTGGTTAAACCATCCAACCCATGCCAGCATGGACAACGGACATTAAATGATGATGATGATATATTTCTAGTAATGAAGAATTTTAGGAGGTTAAAGTCAAGAACTTTTCAGAGGTTTTGCAAGCTCTTCTAAATCCATTGCAATGCTGGAAACCTTTCTCTATCATCAGTAGGTAATACTTGTGCATGTTTGTGTCTCCCTGTCTTGACATCATTTGAGAATTCTTATGATTGTCACCATCATACAAACAGGGTTGTTCATTTCCTGACCTTCCATGAAAACCTGTCCTCCTTGGGGAATTACTACTTTACTCGGAAACAAAGTGAGGGCTGACAACTGAAAGAAAGACGACTGGTCATAGAAACATATGTCTCAGTGAATTTCCATCCAACTTATGCAAGCTTGGAAAAATAGATCAAATTTATGTGGTCTCGCATTATAGTGCTGGACACTCCAAATTAGTAGAAAAGCAAGAACAATTTAGAATAAGTTGCTTGGCCTTTTGATGGAAATTTTGCTCTCTTGAACAGATTGGAAGGCAATATAAGGCCACTAACTGTGGACACAACTAAACATGGCTGATTGTAAACAAATTAGCCAGGTTTGTTCAAACTGGGTTCTGTGCCAAGAGAGGGCCTTGCAAATATACTCAAGCAGAGTAAACTATGATGAATTCTTAGTATATCACTGTGGCTAAGGGTGGAGCCTCGAGTCCTTAATGCTTTTTGACTGGGACTGGCGTACTACATGAAACATAAAACATCAATCTTCAGCTTTTGTTGAATAGAGGACCCTGCAGCTAAATGGTGCTTGTTAACTAGCTCATACATTAACCCTTTTGTTAACATATTTCTGTTGAAATTCTCAGTGGTTAGAACATCAGGCTCACAATCCTGAGGTAGTGAGTTTGATTCCCGGACTGGGCTGTGTTGTGTTCTTGAGCAAGACACTTTATTTCACATTGCTCCAGTTCACTCAATTGTAGAAATGAGTTGCCACATCACTGGTGCCAAGCTGTATTGGCTTTTGCCTTTCCCTTGGAGAACATTAGTGGCATGGAGAGGGGATGATGGTATGCATAAGTGACTGCTGGTCTTCCATAAAGAAACAACATTGCCCGGACTTGTGCCTTGGAGGGGACCTTTCCAGGTGCAATCCCATGGCTATTCATGACTGAAGGGGGTCTTTATCCTTTTACTCTGTTTTTATTTCAATTATTCTTGAAATACTGAAGAATTTAGTAAAATAACTTTGTCATTATTAAGCTGGTATTTGGAACTTAAATGAACATGAAAGGTTGATGGAAGATTTTTATTTCACTTTAAAACAGGATGTTTGTGTCATAGAAGCAGAGGTGGTCTTAGATGGGTTAGTATAAAAAGGGGTCAAATGACAGAAAATTCTACTTCAGAATCTTTGTCTTAGTTGTTTTATCTAACTGGGACTCTCTCCCTCTGTTTAAATTGGGTGTTGTTGGGTTAGTAATATGGTGTGAATTGTCCATAGTTGTGGTTGAAAGCTTGTGTCATCATAGTTTTAAATCAGACATGGTGTTATTAGGACTTGGAAAATATTATCTTGGCATTTAAAGTTTTTGTTACCATATTTCTGATCTCCTGAACCCAATTTAATGAGCTATGCTCCTCCCAAAATTCTTCTTTCTGTTGGAAAGCATAATTTATTACTAGTATTATAGAATTCAAATTTCACCAGGGTCATATTTTCCTTTCTGGTAGTGAGTGTGGACTAGTCAATAAAATAGACACATGTCAAGTATAAGGCCTGATTTAATTAATTGTATGATCATGCAGAATCATTAGCATATCAGACAAAATGCTAAGTGGCATTTCTTCTGGCTTTGTTCTGAGTTCAAATGCTGCCATGGTCAGCATTGCCTTTCACCCTTTCAGCGTTGATAAAATAAGTACCAGCTGAACATTGGGGTCAATGTAATAGACTTACCCCCTCCCCTGAAGTCGGCGGCCTTGTGCCAAAACTTGAAATCACTATTATTATTATTATTATTATTATTATTCAATAAACTAATGGAATTTATGTGGTTAGTCAAACTGACCAAAAGTAGGCTAGAGTATTTACCCATTTCTTCCTAGCATAGTTCAAGTTTAAACATCAATGAAATTAAAAGAGAAAAAAAGTAAACACTCTCAGGTTTGCATCATACTAAAACTAACCACTTCAGCTAGGTTGCTTTGCCAATCCTTTAGTTTCAGGCCACTTTACTTCTTCGTCTCATTAGAAAATATTCTAAACTTTGATATATAATCCTACCATTTCCTACTTCCAATTTTTTTTTAAATTTTTCTTTCTATCTTTGGATTCTTTTCTCTTATCAACAAAACATAAAGGAAACTGGTTAATGCTTGTGATATGATTACAATTTTTATTTCTATCACCACTTCCTAGTATTTTTGTCTGTTATTCTCTCATTCCCTTTTCCTTTTTTCTTTAACTCTTTCTATGCTTAAAATAAATATATATTAACTTACGTAATGCAAAGGAAAAGTTTAGTTGTCATCATCGTTGTCATTATCATAATCCATAATTACACTTCTCCTTGTCCTCTGCCTTCTCATCATTATCATTCTCACCCATTGGTGACTTCACCATCATTGTCGTCCTCTTCCCTCCACTCCCCTTCTTACCCATCCTCCTCTTCATCATCATCATCATGGATTTCATGTCCATTTTTCCACAAAGATGGACCAAATGAAAAACACTACACTTTGCCTTCCTCCATCTCTTGATTCTGCATGAATGCATCCCAGTCTACATATAGACTTAAATATGTTGTTTCCATTTGTATAAATAGAAATAGTTATTCATTGATATTAATATCATCACAGTTTTATCAAAAGATAGGGTGAAGAGAATGTCAGGATGTACATGTGTTTCCCAAATATGAATAAAATGTTATAGTCTCAGCTAGGGTTTGCTTGCTTCTATTCATCAGTGGCACTGTAAGTCTTCTACTATTCTGTATTGCTTTAAGTCTTCTGATACCAACCCACTTTAAATTGCTTTTTGTTCTCTGATACAAACTTTCTGTTTTTAAGTGATCTAACTTTAAAACACCCATCAAAGTTCCATGTTAATTTATGTTCTAAACATCAACTTAATAATGACAGTCATCATCATCAACATCATCATCATCAACATCATCATCATCAACATCATCATCATCAACATCATCATCATCATCATCATCATCATTAGCATCCGTTTTCCATGTTGGCATGGGTTAGGCTATTTGGTTGGAACTGGTATCTGAAAAGCTGCATCAGGCTCCAGTCTGTTTTTGCTTGGTTTCTATGGCTAGATGCCCTTCCTAATGCAAACCACTCCACAGAGTGTACCTTTTACATGTCACCAGCATTGGCCATGACTACGATTTCACTTAGCTTGACGTGTCTTCTTAAGCACAGCAAATCACCAAGTATCAGTTACTTGTCATTGCCTTCTTAGTAAATTTTTCATTATTCTCAAAATTCATTGAAACAAAGGCAGTGTATTTCAACAGAAACATGGCATTAAAAGGGTTAAAAAGAATGCATGATAAAGGCAAAAGTGGAATTGATTTTTAGTAGTGGTCATCATATCATCATTGGTAATGCACAACGGTAGGAAGGTAAGTTGGTAGGTTATGTGTTAAAGAGAGAATGAGCATACTTTTACTACTTTGAACAGTTGTATTTACATATGTATAATGAAGTAATTGAACTGAAAAACATGCATACTATGGTGTATGTTACAGTTTAAAGTTTTTCACTGAGTGAAATAGAAATAACATTTTAGTTAGTTACATGATAATTATCCATAGCTGTTATAGGCAAAACGAGTATACAAGAAGTGAGAACATCTATAATGAAAGTGAGTGACAGAGTTACCTGTAGTGTCTGAGGTCATTCTGTTTTGGAGTTCAGTATCCCAGCTTTTAATAATTTTTAGCAAGACTTCTAGAACCTTCAGCAAAACTACTGAGTGAGAAATTTACACAACTTTCTTTCAAGTATATCACCTAATTGGTTACATACCACCTGATACTGATTGGTTGAACCATGTTCACATAGACATTCATACCTTTTATGGTGATGCAGTTAATTTTCTTTTAGCTGGTCTTGCTATTTATAGAAATATAGTTAGGTCATGGTTATAAATAAGGTATCTATGCAAGATAGTTTGAAACTAGGTAGAATCCTTACAATAAATTTAAGAGGACCTTCAGTGTGAAATTTAAGGATAAATGGATTAAATTCTAATGAACCAAGAACTGAATACATTGGATTAGTTGTTTTGAAAAGAAAAGAGCTAATAAGAAGTGGGCAAAGAATTTTCTTTATTAATTAAAGAATGTGATACTTGATATGACCTGTTCATGAATTGAGGTGATGCAGTGTGGCAGATTTTAACGAGTTAGACTTAGTCCCTTTGAATGCAATCCACCTGGGATCACACCTGGTTCTATGATATAAAGTTCCTGCTTTAAAGTTATCTAAATTAAAATCTTTCAAAATTTCATGTTAAATCATGTTCCAGATACCAGTTTAACACTGGATATTTCGCTAAATTTTTCATTATTTTAAAAATCAATTGAAACAAAAGCCATGTATTTCAACAGAAATTTGTTAAGGTAACATTCTGGAAGTCTATTTGCTCTGCAAGCGATCCAATCTGAGACTGTGTGTTGATGCTAAAATGATTACAGCATGGAAAACATATTAGCCATTCAAAAACACACAAAGACTTTTATTTGGAATCAAAATTTTCCAGTGACCAGGTCACAGTTGGTGTGATGAAAATTTTGGCCCCAAATAGTAAATGTTTAAGTGAAACAGTCTTTGTGTGTTTTTGAATAGCTAATATATGTCTTCCATGCTGCAATAATTATGGTAATATGTACATTTACCACATCATATTTCGAGGAAGAAGGCTTGTACTCCCTTTTCATGACAGATTAAATATTCAGTGCTTGAGAATCAACTGGATATATAAAATATAAAAACAAAGACCTTTTACAGTTAAGGACCTATCTAATCTTACTCTTATGTACAGTGTATAAATAGTTTGTCCTACTCACACACATGCTTGTAGCCATTACAGTCAACAGAATGAAACCCAATAAAATGAAAGGCAAATTTAATTATAACTTGAGATAATGAGGTTGGCCAAATAATTATCTAGAATAAGGAGGTTAGTCCAGAATTAAATGTAAATGATATTAGATATTGTTATCACCATTTTCAGAGAGTAAAAAAAAAAAAAAACAATTATTTCTCTTTGTAACATTGAATCAAGATAGCACACCTCACTATGTCATACCTTTAGTAGAATATCTTATGCTGATAATATTAAGTTGTTTACAGATTATCTGTGAAACAAGTGAAACACTTACAGAGATAAAATAGCTTGTTTAAAAAAACAAAGAAAAAAGAGAGAATAGATTATAGGTATTAATTTGTTGAAGCAATGGGGGGTGTGATCAAACAGCAAGCAATTAGTATGTAGTTTGAGTTCTGTTTGATTGACCTGGTGATCTGTTTTCTTTCACAAATTGGTGTTTATAGTATCTGTATTAAAATCTTATCTATTAATCATATCTAACTCTAACCTCAATAATGAAGATAGCCACTGAAAAATCATTAGGATTTTTTTTTTTCAAATGTGGCTTTGTGGTTAAGAAGCTTGCTTCGCAACAACATGGTTTTAGGTTCAGTTCCATTGTGTGACACCTCCAACAAGTGTTTTCTGCAATAGCCATGGGCTGACCAAAGCCTTGTAAGTAAATTTGGGAGGCAGAAATTGAAAGAAGCCTGTCCTCTGTGTGTGTGTGTGTTACTGTCTCCTTGTCTTGACATTGCATGGGGGTTGTACAAACAGTGTCCTTCCTTTGTTTCCAATCTCAATGATAAACATGTCTGGCCATGGGGAAACAGGTGAGGGTTGGCAAAACGAATGGCCTCCAGCTATAGAAGTCTGCCTCAATAATTTCCATCCAACCCATCCAAGGGTTAAAACGATAATGATGATGTAGTAACAGATAGATAATGAGCATCAAACTGAAACTGTATAACACCATTACCATGAATTTTTTTCATTAGTTGAAGGTGCAACTAAAGGCATAAATGCTACAATATAACAATCCTTTCCTTTATAAATTTGATGTCTTGTTTCTATTAAAGATATCTATGAGAGATGGCAGTAAAATAATATACAAACATAAATGAAGAAGCAATTGAAGTTCCTTCTTAGTCTCTCATTTCTTCATTCATTTTTCCTCTCTATTGCCGGTCTCTTTTTCAACCTCTTTCTCGCTTCTCCTCCTCCTTCTGTCTCCCTTTTTCTTGTGGGTTCCCACAATAATTCAGTTTTATTCTTTTTGTCTGGAAGAATCCGTGATAAGAAGAAAATCGTCTTAAACAGCCCATGGTAAGTTTTTTGAAATTTTCAGCTCAGTTGCTGTTGTCTTACTGTGCAACAACTGGCTGCATGTTCAAATTACTATGTTCAGTCAAAATTAATACGTTTAATTAATATATTCTACTTATTCTAGTTATCGCTTCTTGGTGCATTCATTGCATCCATGTTGCATGAAATTTATCTTTGTTTTATTTGTTTATTTTTTTGCCAAATTTTTATTTTCATTTTACAGCAAGCAATTTTCTGTTTACTTATTAACCCTTTTCAGCATTTTGAACAGGAAAAAAATTCAACTCCCTTAAAAATAGGGCCTTTTTTGTTCAAACAGTTCCACAATTGTTGATTCATCTAGAAAGCTAATGTTCTATCATCATTTTGCCCTTTTATTACTTGTGAATTCATTACCCTGTTATCTAACACTAATAATTATTATTTAAGTTGCTAATGAGTTACCTTTGCTTACTTGTTAATGTTTCACTTAATTTTCTTAAGCTGTTCTTAAGCTGTTCTTTATAGATTAAATGAATCAGTTGAGTTAAGCAATTTTGTGCTGTGCTCCCTGTGTAATGTATGTGTATTGCTTGTTACTCTGCTTGCCTCAGTCTACTTGGCTAACAACAGGTTCAATTATCACTTCATTATTGAAAATTAATTATCAGTAAGCAGTCGGAAAGATATGAAATCAAAATCAATGGCATCTACAAAATACAAATTTCTCCTGGAAAATAAAGGAAACAAATTGTTCCATCCATTCTAGGAACAGGCATAACTGTGTGGTTAAAAAGCTTGTTTCCAACCACATGATTTCAAGTTCAGTCCTTCTGCGTAATACCTTGGAAAATGTTTTCTATTATAGTCCTGGATAAATCAAAGCTTTGTGAGTGGATTTGGCAGACAGAAACTGAAACAAACCCATCATATATGTGCCTCTGTGTGTGTTTGTGCATGCATGCTTCTGTCTCCTTGTCTTGACATGGTGCAATATTGTAAACGAACATCATCCTCATCATACAAATGATGTTGTTTATTTCCAGTTTTCCATGAAAACATATCTTGCCATGAGAAAATATCTTGTTGGAAACAAGTGAAGTTTGGTGACAGGAAGGGCATCTGGTCATAGAAACTGTTCTTTAACAAATTCCATCTGACCCATACAAGTATAGAAATGAGGACATTAAAGAAAAAATGATGATGAAAACAATGATGCTAAAAGACAAAAACAAATATATAATTTGTCGTTTCGTTGTTATTCATCTAACTCCAACTCAGGACATTCTGGAATAGCTGAACTTGCACCTTATTGGCTCAGCAATTCATGTTCTGTCACTGTTTTATTTTTGTGTATGTGACTAAAACACTTAATTTTTTTTTGATAGCCAACTCCTCTTAATTCCAAATAAATATCACATATGGTGGTATAACTTTCTAGGGTGTGTCTGGGTGACAGCAAGAGCACTATGAAATTGACCTGCAGTTTATTATTTTGGCAGTGCTGCAAATTTACCTGAAATGATCTGGTCTTCTATTATCTAGGGGTAGGATTGCCTCTCAGTCTGTTTAATAGCACAGAAATCAGCCTAGGGTGAGATGTGTGTGTGTGTGTGTGCACGCACAAAGATTCACAATAAGGCAAAGTTTATATCACAGTTGTGAAATGTTCTCCATGTGTGTGTGTTTTAATAAATAGATAAAACAATTGAGAAGAAAGAGATAAACAATACCAGTTAGAAACCTTACTTCATGCTGTCAACTTTGAACTGAAGTATTGTAACTACATGTTTATATGAATAATACAAAATAGGTTAAAGAATTAAGCTAAAAACTTTATAACAGCCATTAAATACTCTGGCTGTAAAAACATGCAATTTATTTGTCAAAACATTTACAACATACCAATGGAAATATTTCACAACATATCAATGGAAACATTTTAAAATAAATAAACTTACAAGTTTGTGAAATTCTAAAAGGAAAATAAATGTCAGAAATATATTTCAATTTCTTTTATGCAAATTTCATTTTTAATTTAATGCTGCTGCTGATGACTTGGGTAATATAATTTTAAATATACAGTTGTGTCATATATAACTATGAATAAATATCAAATCAAGGCAGCTGTTAATTAAATCAGGTGATAGTGGGTTAGTTTCAAGTTTTATAAAAATACAGCTCGAGATATGATACTAGATTATGACAAGTAGATATGTTACTAGATTATGACAAGCAACTACCCCAAACCTGCTATATCTCCTTTACCATCACAACCGTGTGAACTGAAGCATACAGAGCTAAGGGACCAGCCCAAAGTCATAAAAATGCCTGCAGCAACCATGAACTTTTAAACCAAAAGTGGATAGACCAACTAACACCAAGCTCTGTGTTATTGATTTCTCCAAGGAATCTTTGTGTGTGTGTGTTTGTGTGCATGTGTATAATGTAAAGGAATAAGGATTTGGAATCTGGGCAGGTACCTTTCGAGTACTCTGATATAATCCAGATGTGGCTAACCACATTGAATGATAGGGAACATTCAGAATTATTTAAGATAAACAATTAAACTCTAATCTATTTGATACTTCATTAGATTTTATACGGCATACTGGATATATAATCATGACATCATGATGGAAAATTATACATCTCCAAAATTTATTTATTAAAGTATTAATTTCATCTAATTCCAATCCGACATGTATTTCTGCTGGATAAGTGTCCTAGTGTCCTTTAATGTGGCAGTTATGTAAATTTAGTTTATTTAAATTAAATCAGTTGCAGTACATATTTGTCCACAGGGTGACATTCTTATGCAGCTTTGTTCAAGGTATTACATATAATGTGTGTGCATTTGTGTCCCCTTGTCTTGACATTGCGTGATAGTTGTAAGATGCTTCTGGCTGTCATACATGTTTGGCCACTGGTAACTATTAGCATGCTTGAAACAAGTGAGGGTTGGAAACAGGAAAGACATCCAGCTACAGAAAATCTGCCTCAGTAAACACCATCTGGCCCATGCAAGCATGGAAAAGTGGATGTTAAAATGATGGTAATGACAATAACGGTGATGATACATACATAGATGCATATATATATATATATATATATATATATATATTTATATATATATATATATATACACACACACACGCACACACGTAGATCTGTGCTGCATCCAAGAAGTAAGGTGGAGAGGAGGTTCCACTAGGTTCCTCACAGGCAAAGAATGCAGGTACAAGATTTTATGGGGACACTGGGAATACTTCTTGCAGAGAAATAGGTTGATAAGGTAATCGAGGTAGTCAGAGTATGTGACAGAGTACTTAAGATTAGATTAGTGCTTCACCATAGGTTAGCTACTGTCATCTCGGCCTATGCCCCTCAACCGGGGCTACCGGATGGGCAGAAAGACCAATTCTACGGCACCCTCTTGCAAACTACCTCATTGACGAATGACAGGGACCTTCTCTTTGTGGTTGGAGACTTCAATGGACATGTGAAACAACATACAGGGGGCTTCCATGGCATACATGGAGGCTGTGGCTTCGGTTCTCGCAATGAGGAGGGAACCAGACTGCTGGAGTTCTGTGATGCAAATGATCTTATGGTTTGCAATACCAACTTCAGGAAACCTGCCTGTCACCAAGTCACCTACTGTTCCAGCAGACACACTAGCCAAATCGACTACATCCTTGCCAGAAATAGGGAAAGGGGACTGCTTATAAATGCCAAAACCTTCCCAGGTGAAGAATGTACCCCTCAACACAGATTACTAGTTAGCGACTTCGGGATCAAGGCTAAATGGATGCCCAGAAGTAGATCAGCTTGGAGGAGAAGGGTCTGGAAGCTTAAAGATCCTGCAAATGGTCAGAGATTTAGAAATATCTTACTCGAAGCATTTGACAAAATAGAAGGGGATATAGCATCACACAACGTGGAAGACAATTGGAGGTTTCTACGAGATAACTTGCTGAGAGCCACCGACCAGATCTGTGGCTGGCGTAAAGTCCCCTCTCGATCCAAAGTAAAGTGGTGGTGGAACAATGTGGTTGACAGGGTTATTAGACAAAAGAAACAGGCTTGGAAGAACGGAGGTAGCAGGGAATTGTATCAGACTGCCAGAAGGGAAGCTAGGAGACAGGTTTACTTAGCCAGAGGGGAAACAGATAAGAAAAAAATTGCCAATGTTCTGTGCCATGAGGACCAAAAACTTGAAGTATTTCGTGTTGCAAGACAGTGTGTGAGAGAGAATCGTGATGTCGTAGGAGAGAAATGTGTCCACATGGATGATGGCTCACTTGCACTAAATAAGGCTGCAAAGTGAGAGGTTTGGAGACGCCACTATGAAAGGCTGCTTAATAGAGAGAGTGAATGGGAGGAAGAGATTCTGCCGCATGTCGGCAAAACAGAGGGACCAGCTATCCTAATTGACAGTACCTTGGTACATAAAGCGATCAAGAGTATGAAGACAGGGAAAGCCCCCGCCCCATCAGGAATCACTGCAGAGATGCTCAAAATATCTGGTAGTGTCAACTATAGCCTAGTCACCCATATAATTAACCAGGTGATACATGAAGGAGTCATACCCAATGACTGGTGTAGCAGCACCATAGTCAACTGCTATAAAGGTAAAAGTGTTGGGGTATTTACATAACTTAGTTGTTCAGCAATAGAGACCAACAGAATAAGTACCAAGCTTAAAAAAAAAAAAAGAAATTGTACTGGTGTTGATTCAGTTGACAAAAAATTCTAGACAGTGCCCTAGCATGGCTACAGTCTAATGACTGAAACAAGAAAAAGATAAATATATGTATATGTAATTGTTTTTATTTTTGTTTGTTTTTTTTTTCCCCATTTACTAAACCCACTTTGAAGGTTTTGGTTGGCCTGGTGCTACAGTAGAAGACACTGACCTCAAGATACCATGCAGTGGGACTGAACCCAGGGCCATGTAGTTGGGAAGTGGACTTCTTAACAATGCAGTTAGGCCTGTGCCTTGAATGAAAAAGAAAGGCCTCTGCAAGCAAGTGGATAAGACTGTAATTAGAAATAATCCCATGGCTACAACAACTTAATATGATTTATTGTGAAGCAAAACCTGTCTTTATTACTTTTATTATAAAAGCTATCCCTTGGCTTTTCTAGTAATTTATTACAGACAAGAAGACAAATATTTTCTCTGTTTATAGCAGAGATTTTAGTCTGGCTAACTGTCTGGCATTAGTGATGTATGGTTGGCTTAATCATGAAACTGTTTAATTAGCTGCAGGTGGGTCTTATCTCAAATGAGAAAATGATTGAATTAATAGATAAGATAAATGGAAAATAACCATTATATATTGGCTGACTTCTTAGCTTGACTTTTACATCAAAGTAGATGTTGACATTGTATTTGTACTCATTTATACTCCATTGCTGTGTCATTGTTATTAATTCTGGGGGAAATAATAATAGGTAAGTTTGGTGTTTCAATCATGGAAGTAGAGCTGATAGAAAAGCATTTATGATGTGGTTACTTTATTTTACTTCACAGAGCTTTCGATCTTATTTACTCTGGTTAATTCTGTGAGAACAGACAGCAACATGTTGTCAAAGGTCTCAAGGGGTTTCTTGGGGTCTCTTTCCACAAATTATAAGACTTTGTGCCTAGATGTTAAGTATCATGGAAGATACTCAACACCCAAGTACCAATCTCAACATCCTTGCTGTTCCCAATAGAACAGTTTTCTGAGTTTCTTGTAGCATGCGGGGCAAAATGCTTAGTGGCACTTCGTCTGTCTGCACATTCTGAGTTCAAATTCTGCCGAGGTCGACTTTGCCTTTCATCCTTTCAGGGTCAATAAATTAAGTACCAGTTGAGTACTTGGGTCAATGTAATTTATCCCCTCCCCAAATTTCAGGCCTTGTGCCTGAGGTCAGCTTTGCCTTTCATCCTTTCAGGCTTGATAAAATAAGCCCCAGTTGAACACTGAGTCAATGTAATCAACTTATCCTTTTGGCCTCAATGATTGGCTTTGTGCCAAAATTTGAAATCATCATCATCATCATCATCACTATTATTATTACTATTATTATTATTATTATAACAAAAGTTATATTACTAAATTCTTTGTTATTTTCAAAATTAACAAAGACAAAGACAATATTGTTTCACAGAAATATGGTAACAACGTTGATTAGTTTGTAAAGTCTAACAATAAAATGATATATTAAGTACAGTTATAAAATTAAATCAAATCCCTCTAAAATCCCACTCTGTCATCTTAAATAGGGAAAGGATATATAATGTCTTATGTGCTCTTAACAGATAGGATGGTCACAACTGGAATGCTTTTGATCATAGGTCTGCTTGATCAGGGTTGCCCTGGGGCTAAGCTACATAAATGTTTCAGTCAATGAGGGGACTCTAGTCAATTGACCTGCACTTGTAATAGTTAAATCTCTTTTATAATCTTCAGAAAAGGGCCTCATGCTTTAACCCTTTTAATACCAATCTGTCTGAAACTGTCTCTGGTTCTATTATACAAACTTCCTGTTTTAAATTAAACCCTTCTGTTAAAATTTCATGCTAATTTATATCCCAAATACCAGTTTAATAAGTTTCAAATTTTAGCAGAGGATCAGCAATGTTTTAAGGGGATGGGGAAGTCAAATTACATCAAATGCCAGTACTCACCTGGTACTTATCTTATCAACCCCAAGCAATTTACCCAGCATGCTAACAGTTCTGCCAGCTTCATGCCTTATACCAATATAGTTATGATAAAGTTATTTTACTAAATTCTTCATTATTCAAAAAATCAATTGAATCAAAGGCAGTGTTTCAAAAGAAATATGGTAATGAAAGGGTGAAGTGCTAAATCTTTTGATCAGTATGTCCCACCTTGTAATGGTCATATTTAGACATGTAAATTGAATGGGTTAGTTAGAATGTTACCCAGTGTGATCATGGCTGTTCAACAATAATTAGTATTTTAAGCATTTTTTAAATTAATCAACCAGACATATTTAGTTCAAACCTTTTTCTTCACATGAATGTAATCTTTTTTTTTTAATTATTTAATTGACTTATTATTTGGTTGAGTGAAATGTATCACTCTTTTAGATTAAAACAATGGATTTTTAAAATATATGAAAAGACTACTTTCCACTCATCTAGACTATATTATCATCATCATCATCGTCGTCGTTTAACGTCCGCTTTCCATGCTAGCATGGGTTGGACGATTTGACTGAGGACTGGTGGACCAGGAGGCGACACCAGGCTCCAATCTGATTTGGCAGAGTTTCTACAGCTGGATGCCCTTCCTAACGCCAACCACTCCGAAAGTGTAGTGGGTGCTTTTACGTGCCACCAGCACGAGGGCCAGTCAGGCGGGTACTGGCAACGGCCACGCTCGAAATGGTGTATTTTACATGCCACCTGCACAAGGGCCAGTCCAGGGGCACTGGCAACGATCTCACTCGGATGTCTTACTGGCAAAGGCCACGCTCGAAACTATATATTATCCAAAATACTGAAATGCTGTTATTCTCATTAGTGAATGATTTAGAAAACACCGTTAAACTAGATCTTTCCAGCAGTTATAAACAAGATTAAATGGAAGAAGAAAAAAATATTTGATTTATGCTTTTGAATTGTTGTGTAAAATAAAGCTACACTGAAAATCTGTATTTTTGTTCATGTTATTTTTAGAAGAGAATATTTCTTTATTAATACCAAATTTACTACAAAATGTTATTGCATTGCTAACAGTTTAAATGCTCTTTTTTTTTTTTTTACTGATGATTTTAAAGTTCATTTTGTTTTTCAATTTTATTTTTTTTCCTTTGATAATTTTCATTCTTTACTCTGAATTTTATTTTAAATGTTTTGGCATATTGTAATTTTTTTTTATCCTGCATTTAATATTGATTAAATCTTTATGTATTCCTGAAAACCATTATTAAGTGCTATCTATTTTCTTTAACCCCTTTGATACTGACCTACCTAAGATATCATTGGTTCTATTTTATAAATATCCTGTTTTAAAGTGATCAAAATCAAAACCTGTTAAAATTTCATGTTAATTTATATTCCAACACTACACCAAGGTGCCATGCAGTGGTACTGAACCCAGAACCATGTGGTTGGGAAGCAAACTTCTTGCCACAAAGTCATGCCTGTATTAAAGTCAGAAAACAAAATAGCTGAGGTATTTTCCTCTGGTTCTTTATATTCTGAGATCAATTTTGCCTTTCATCCCTCCAGAGTTGGTATAAAATAAAATACTAGTCAAATAATGGGGTAGATGGCATCGACTAATTAAATTGATGGCTTGGGGCTTAAATTAAAAGCAATTATTCATCAGCCTCAAAATTAGGAAAGTGAACTTGCAGAATCATTGGAGCATCAGAGAAAATGCTTTATGGTGTGGCTCTAACTTTTTATATTCTATGTTCAAATTCTACCGAGGTCAACTTTCCTTTTCCTCCCTCCGGGATTGCTAATATATGGTACTAGTCTAGTACAGGGGTCAATGGTATCAACTAATTAAATTGATAGTCTTGTGCTTAAATTTTACTTTTGGTAGGATTTGAACTCAGATCACAGAGAACTGGACCAAATAACTCAAGACCTTCCTTCCAACACTCTAATGACTCCACTAAATCGCCATTCTAGAATAATTTAATAGACTTTTTTATAACATGTTGAAGTGTTCCATAAAACATCAAATGAAGACTGAATTTCTGACATATTTAACTGAATGACTGCTTCTTAACTTTTGCAGGAGTTCTTCAACAGGTGTCTTAGACATCAACAAGTTGAATATAAATTCAACTGCGGCGGCACCACCAAGTCCAATACCATCCCCTATACCAAGACCTGTTTCACCTCTGCCACCAAAACCTGTTACACCACCACCACCACCACCACCACCTCCACCTGCGCCGCCTGCTTCTTCTGGTTCTGGACCATCATCTGTGAGTAACATCTAAAAAATATTTTTGTGGAAGAGATTTTTTTTTAGCTGTGTTTCTTATGTCAGCTTTCCTTTCAGCTTCCATCTACTGAATTCTATTCACACAGAAGTGGTTGACCCAAAGCAAAAAGGAGACACTTGCTCAAGGTATCACCTGGTGACATTGAACCTAGAACCATGTAATTGAAAAGTGAACTTGTTAATCACACTACCATACCTGTACTTATGTAAATACATTTAGTATGGGTCACATTCTCGTGACACATAGTTCTTCAACACAGATGATCGCTATTTAAAAGATTATATATATATATATATATATATATATATATATATATATTAGGGCTGGTAATGCTTAATTTAATTTTAATAATTAACTTTAGTGAGAAATTAATGATTAATTAATAGTTAATTTCAATTAAAACATAAAAATGTCTGCAGTTGCATTTATTGACAAGTTTATGATTCAGTTAAAAACAAGACATAGCATAGGCGTTTGCTTACTCATATGTTGTTGGATAACTAGTTACGCAAACACAAACATGTTAACAGTATTTGGTTCAAGTGATGAATGCGTCTTGTTAACAATGTAACCAGAAGAGCTAAATAATCGTTCATACGGAACTGAGGTAGCGAGTATGCACAGAACAGTTTCGGCAAAAGATGCCAATTTTGGATATTGATGTTCATTAAGTTTCCACTATTGTAGTGGATCAACTGATTCAGCAACTTTTTTCTTCATTTTATATCACTGTACTTCATCAGAAGTGATTTTGACACCCTCTTCTAAGTCTGAGTCAGGCTCCATCAGCTTAATGCACCTTTCATTAGGTTTGCATATAGTTTTATTGACACTGTCAGTATCATCATGTGCATTAGTCTTCAACCGATTATCATTAACATCAACTGCTATTTGTTGTCCAATAAGTAACCAAGTTTGTTCTTTTGAATCATCTGATAAGCACTTCAAGGTTTTGTATCATGGATCAAGTGCTGTTGCAATCTGTAATATTTCAATACTTTTCATGTCAGCTACACATTTGCTGAAGTCATTAACAGATGCTTCCGTGAATCTGGCTATATAACCTGGATCTTCATCATTTACAGTCATGTACTTTGTCAAAGAAAATAACAGTGGCAATACACAGCTACACGACACATATTTTTCATCGCCAAGCTGGACTGTAGCCTGACAGAATAGTCTAAAATGTTGATGTATTTTGAAATCTTTTCTGATTCAGAATCGGACAGTTTTGGACCTTTATATTGTTTCTCTTTGTCTGACATGTAAATGGTTATTACTTCTCTGGCCTGCAGCAGACTCTGCAGCATTAGAAAAGTACTGTTCCATCTTGCTGTAGCTTACGCAATGGTGAATCACTACAATTCTGCAATTCAGTTGTGTGGATAGGGCTATGTTTAAAATATCCTATGATTTTTCGAAATTTAACAAACAATGTTTCTGTATCTGTGGCTTTAAATCCATGCAATATGCTCAACTGCAGGCTATGAGCAAAACTAGTTTGATTAACAGCTGAAATCAAACTTCGTGCATTGTCTGTTACTAAAACCTGAATCTTCTTTGTTATATCCCAGTCTTTTACAAATTGTTTATATAACTCAGAAACATTGTTAGAATAGTGACGTTCAATAACATGCACACATTCAAGAACAACACTTATTAAATTCCAGTCATCAATAATCCAATGGCCAGTAATTCCACAATAACTTTCATTACCTAGGGATGTCCAAAAATCAGACGTTAGCACAATTGCCTTCAAAGTTTTCACTCCTTCTTTAACACTTTCTCTTTTGCTGTTATAAATATCAGCCAACCTTCTATCAATAGTGCGCCAGCAAGGTAGTTTGTATTCGGTATTTTGAAGCGCTGTACGCAATACTTGCTGAAGATCATCATCGATATTGGTCTACCACTATTAGCTATCCAGTTTGCAAGTGATGTTTTAATGTCCCGTTGTACGGTAGCACTCACTGGATGATCAGACCGACAATAAAACTAACTCAAAGTAGTCTGCTTGGTGGTAGATGACACCGCTGCTGTAGACTGACTAAATGAAGCTGACTTTGTGAGGTGAGGTTTCGAATACTGTAGCAAGTGTTTGTTTTGAAGGTTGTAAGTAAGCAATGTGTTAGATCCATGGTATGCGAATGATTTGTCACAATGGATGCAATAAACATTATCAGGAATTTGGATATTACCATCAGCCAACAATTTAAATCCAAAATGTTCATGTAGTCGACCTGATAAAGGTTTATATTTCATAACTCGATTCTTCTCTGCCGCCATTTTACTGTCATTAGTATTGCTTCCCGACTTCTGGCACATTTATTAATGATGGGTAGAAAATTAAATTTGAAACCGATTAATAAAAATTTAATCATTAAAATAAATTAACGATTAATCGATTAATTAATCGTTAAATTCTGCAGCCCTGCTGAGACCCCCTTTGGTTATGACTGACCATGGGATTGCACCTAGAAAGTTACCCACCCCACCTCCAGGCACAAGTCTTGGCAAGGTTGTTTGTGGAAGACCAGCAGTTGCCCATGCATACCAGCCTCCCTTCTCCACGCCACCGATGGTATCTAAGGGAAAGGCAAAGGCCGATACAGCTTGGCACCTGTGATGTCGCAATTCATTTCTGCAGCTAAGTGAACTGGAGCAACGTAAAATAAAGTGTCTTGCTCAAGAATACAACACGCAGCCCAGTCCAGGATTCGAACTCACAACTTCATGATCATAAGCTCGACTCTCTAACCACTGAGCCATGTACCTTCATTGCAGCCCTAATATATATGTATATATATATATAAATCTCATGGAGGCAAAGTGGCTGAGTTCCTTTCAAGCATTGGGCCTCACGGAGGCAATGACTGAGACCTTTGACATTATGTTGTGCTTGAGAAGACCCATCAAGCCGAGCAAAATGGTAGTCATGGCAGATATTGGTGGCACATAGAAGCACCCATTACACTCTTAGAGTTGTTGGTGTTAGGAAGAGCATCCAGCTGTAGAAAACCATGCCAAATCAGACTGGAGTCTGGTGCAGCTTACCAGCCCCAGTCAAACCAATTAACCCATGCCAGCATGGACAATGGATATTAAATGATGATGATGATACCATTTAATATTTATTAGTATTAATACCAAGAAGGTTGGCAATGAGTATAGTGAAGAATTCCAGGTAAAGGTAGGGGTTCACCAAGGTTCAGTCCTCAGCCCCCTCCTATTTATAATAGTCCTCCAGGCAATAACACAGGAATTCAAGACAGGATGCCCCTAGGAGCTCCTCTATGCTGATGACCTTGCCCTAATTGCTGAGTCACTATCAGAACTGGAGGAGAAGTTTCAGGTGTGGAGCAAGGATTAGAATCGAAGGACCTTAGAGTCAGCCTAGCTAAAACCAAAGTCCTAATAAGTAGAAAGGTAGACAAACCACAAACCCCTTCAGGTAGATGGCCCTTCTCGATCTGTAGAAAAGGTGTAGGTAGAAACTCTATAAGATGCACCCAGTGTAAGCTATGGACACATAAGAGGTGCAGCAATATCAAAGGAAGGCTAACTAGGAAGTTAGTTTTTGTATGTGGCAGATGTTCAGGAGCAATAAACACTGAAAATGTGCAGAGAACAACTTCTGCCACATTCCAGGGAGAAAAACTAGAAGTAGTTGATAGCTTCCATTACCTAGGTGACCAAGTCAGTAGCGGTGGAGGGTGCACTGAAAGTGTAGCTGCTAGAATAAGAATAGCCTGGGCAAAGTTCAGAGAGCTCTTACCTCTGCTGGTGACAAAGGGCCTCTCACTCAGAGTAAAAGGCAGACTCTATGACGCATGTGTATGAACAGCCATGCTACATGGCAGTGAAACATGGGCCATGACTGCTGAAGACATGCGTAAGCTCGCAAGGAATGAAGCCAGTATGCTCCGATGGATGTGTAATGTCAATGTGCATACTCGTCAGAGTGCAAGTACCTTGAGAGAAAAGTTGGACCTAAGAAGCATCAGGAATGTTGTTATTTGTATGGTAGTGATACTCAATTACAACCATCACATGATGTCAAGAGAAAGAGAAATGCTCACACACACATACATATACAATGGGCTTCTTTCTATTTTTGTCTATCAAATCCACTCATTTGGAGGCTATAGTAGAAGACACTTGCCCAGAGTGCTATGCTGTGAGACTGAACCTAAAACCATGTGGTTGGGAAGCAAGCTTCATAACCACACAGCCATGTTTGTACTTATAAACATTATCGGTTCAAATCCCACCAAGACCAGCTTTAGATCATTTCAAAACAGGAAGTATGTATTCTAGAATCAAGAGTGATTTCAGACAAGTTGGCATCAAAAGAATTAATAATGACAGTAATTCTAAAATTAATTGAAATGAAGGCAGTGTATTTCATTAGGAATATGGTAATGAAATGATTAAAAGACATGTTTCTTGTAATGTTTTTGTTTGTTTTATGTTTTGTGTTGTTGTTTTCCTAGTTTTTTACATTCATTCACAAAAAAGAGAAAAGTAGTTGATAGGTAGCAACGCAGCAACAGACATCTTGTATTGTTGATAACACTTTAAATGAGTGAGATGACTTGAAACTTGAAACACTTATGTGACATCCACTTCAAATGTTAAATAGACAAGAGGTACGCAAGCTAACAGGAAACTCTTATTTGCTTTGACACAATCTCAAATTATACAACTTATGGTGGAATTCTCATTTAGTGGTGCTGAGATCTCTTTTGTTAAAATTATTTCTGATGTAAATAACTCCATTATCCTATGGAGTTAGTAAATAATGATAATGGAAGTGAAATGCATCCACAGTGCTTCAAAAGTGAGTGGTACTCATTGTGATCAGTTTACTTAGGACCATCTCAAAGAAAGCAATATTCTGGCATCAAAAGCTGCAAATACCAAACTCAGTTGGCAGCAATATTTGGAAGGGTTCATGTGTTGAGAAAAGTGTTGTGTCTCTTAGCTATGGGTTGGAGCTGAGATGTGACAGAGATAGCTCAGAGGTTAGAATGAAAATAATAATAATAATGATGATGGTTGCTCCCGTTCATTTCAACATGTGAGTGTTTGAAGGAGAGGATTTAAAAAGAAAACAAAAGAGAAAATAGCTTTTAAAAATAAAAGAACAGAAGAAACTGCATCTACTTGCGATGGATGTGTGAATGTAATTTGAGTCCATGCTATAGGGATACTGGTGATTTTTGATTTTGCCTGGGATTGGGCAAATGTGTCTGTTGATTGCAGGATATAATTCTTTTATCATTCTGTTTTTTTTCAAATCAGATTGTTTTGATGCATCATGACACATTTTACGCCATGTAGATTGATCTAAACAATGACTTTCCCAAGTTAAGCTGTAGAGATTTTACTGATTGCTTTAACTTAAGGACAGGTTACCACAATATCCTTCCACTTGTTGGCCATAATGAAGAATTTTTGGAATGTGGTCATATTTCATTCGAACATGTCCTATCCATCTGCACTGAATTCTCAGCAGCATGCTTTGGATACTGGAGATATCACATTTTTCTAAGATTTTGATATTTGATATCTCATCTTGCCATTTTATGTTGCAGATATTGCACAGACAGCACATGTGAAAGATTTCAAGTTTCTTTATATGTCTGTATTAGGGAGTCCATATTTCTGCTCCTTATGAAAGTGTGCTCAAAATACAGGATTTGTATACATTTATTTTAGTTTTCAGATTGACACTGTGTTCATCACACAAATGGTGGAAAAATTTTCCAAAAGCATTTGTAGCCTTGGATATTTTAACATTGATTTCTTCAAGAGTACTCTTAAAGTTTACTGTACTTCCAAGATATTTAAGTGACCTGATCCATTTGAGTGGCTTGTTGTCATTTGATTCTTGAGTATATTCTGTCCCAGGCTTTGGTTGGAATAAAACTTCAGTCTTCTTGATATTGATAATCAGTCAAACTGCACAAGCTGCTGCAGCAAACCTGTCGACCATTTCCTGAATTCTTTCAAATGTATGAGAAATCAGAGTGCAATCATCGGCAAACAGAAAGTCATGTAAAATCTCTTCCTTGGTCTTTTTCTTTGATCTGAAACTTTGCCCCTTCAGGTTTAGTAGACCCCTTTCTGTGCAAAACTGGAATTTTACAACTTCATGGTTATCTCTGAAAGCATGTTGGAGTATCATTGAAAAACATATGGAAAAAAGTACTGATGCTAAAACACAGCCCTGTTTGGTTCCAGTGGCAACAGAAAATGCCTCTGAACATTGACTACTAGATATCACTATTGTCATCATTCTTCATAATAATGATAACAATAATAATAATTTCAAATTTTTGCTACAAGGGCAGCAGTTTTGGAGAAGGGGATGAGTCGATTACATCAAACCCAGTGTTCAACTGGTACTTATTTTATCGATCTCAAAAGGATGAAAGGCAAAGTCAACCTCAGCAGAATTTGAACTCAGAACATAAAGACAGAAGAAATGCCATTATGCATTCTATCCAATGTGCTAATATAATAATAATAATAATGATAATAATGGGTTCTAATTTAGACACAAAGTCAGTAATTTTAAGGGAAGGGGGTTAGTTGACATCATTAACCCCAGTACTTGACTCATTCTTCAGTTTATTAACCCCAAAGGGATGAAATTTACCTCAGCAGGATTTGAACTCAGAATGTAAAGAAACAGATAAGATGCCACTAGGCATTTTTTGCAGAATTGTTGTACTAATTCTGCTCGCTTGCCTCCCTTTTTAATAAAATATTGTTTCTAATTTAGGCACAGGGCCAGCAATTTGGAAGGTAGTTGATTACATTGTCTCCAGTACTTGTATTTCATTTTGTCAAGCCTGGAGATATGAAATCCACTTGAGATGCTCATATTTGTCTATGTTACTCAAATACATAACTGGCACTGTGTCACTTACAACAATGAGGGTTCCAGTTGACCTGACCAGTGGAATAGCCTGCTCGTGAAATTAACATGCAAGTGGCTGAGATTTCCACAGATATGCATACCCTTAACATAGTTCTCAGGGAAATTCAGTGTGACACAGAATATGATAAGGCTGGCCCTTTGAAATACAGGTACTACTCATTTTTGCCAGCTTAGTGAACTGGAGCAATGTGAAATAAAGTGTCTTGCTGAAGGAACAATGTGCCACCAGGAATCGAACTCGTGACCTTACGATTGTGAGCCACATGCCTTCATACATACATGGTTGTACTATACAAGGATTGTACTAGGTGTGTGTGTTAAATAGACATAATAACTCAGAAAAAATAAATCACTTTTGTTTATATTATGCAAATTACCTTCACCATAAATGTGTTCATTCCTTTTTGTATAAGTCTGCTGGCTATTACTCTTTTACTTGTGTCAGTCATTTGACTGCAGCCATGCTGGAGCACTGCTTTTAGTCGAGCAAATCGACCCCAGGACTTATTCTTTGTAAGCCTAGTACTTATTCTATCGGTATCTTTTGCTGAACCACTAAGTTATGGGGACGTAAAGACACCAGCATCGGTTGTCAAGCAATGTTGGGGGGACAAACACAGACACACACACACACACACACACACACACACACACACACACACACACATATATGTATACGACGGGTTTCTTTCAGTTTCCGTCTACCAAATCCACTCACAAGGCTTTGGTTGGCTTGAGGCTATAGTAGAAGACACTTACCCATGGTACCACACAGTGGGACTGAACCCAGAACCATGTGGTTGGTAAGCAAGCTACTTACCACACATTGACTCGTTCCTCTCTTTCGTTCAGTCTTTCCATCCTGCCCTCCACTTCTCCTGTACTGTCTCTGACACCTCTGTCCCCTTTCTCGACATTTCGGTCAGCATCCTCCACTCCGCCCTTAGCACCTCCATCCACTACAAACACACACTCACACTCCTATCTCAACTTCTCCTCCTCCCACCCTAGACACACAAAACTTTCTATCCCCTATTCCCAATTCCTCCGTCTACGCAGACTTTGTAGCGACAGCCATGACTTTGAGACTCAGTCTCAACTCATGGCTCACCACTTTAGCCTGCGTGGATATCCACCCACCACCATCCACACCGCCCTTGCCAGAGCACGTTCTGTGGACCGTGCATCTGCTCTCTCCCCCCGAACCCGCCCTGCCGTTTCCCGCCTCCCTTTTCCCCTTACCTACCATCCCACCACCCTACCCCTCCAACGCTCCATTCTCCGAGCCTTTCGGCGCCTCCAGTCCGACCCCTCCACCTCCCACATCTTCCCTAATCGACCCCTCCCCTCCTTCAAACGAGCCCACACCTCTTGGTCCACAGCTTCTTCCCCAACCCAACCTCCCAACCTGGCTCGTTCCCCTGCTCCCGCCCACGCTGCCGCACTTGCCCTTACCTCTCCAACACCACCCTCCTCACCAGCACCCATCACCGACCCTATCGCATCACCGACTCCTTCACCTGCACGTCTACCAACATCATATATTGCCTCTCCTGCTCTCTCTGCCAATCCCTGTACATCGGACAAACGGGGCGCCGCCTGGCCGACCGATTCGCGGAACACCTCCGAGATATCAACGTCGGCAATGACACCCCGGTGTCACGCCACTTCCGTTCTGCCAGCCACTCCTTGCGGCAACACCTGTCTGTGTTTGGATTGTCCATGCACAGGGGCCATCCGGACTCCCGTTTGCGCCGTGAACAGGGATTAATCTTCTATCTTCGCTCCTTTGCGCCACATGGGCTCAACTCCCCTCCACTCTTCATTTAACCCCCTCCTCCTGTCTCTCTCCCCCACCCTCCCTCCTACCACCCATCTCTCCCCTCTCTCCTACCACCCATCTCTCCCCTCCCTCCTACCACCCATCTCTCCCCTCCCCCACCTCCTGCTCCGATTCCTACTTCTTTGTATGTCTCTTCACCTCTCTTCATACTTCTCTCCACTCCCACTTCTCTTCACCCCTACTCTTTCTCTCCTCTCTCTTACTCTCTCTCACTCTCTTCTCTCGTACCCCCCTCTCTCACTCTTACTTTCTACACTCTTACTCTCCTACTCTCTACACTCTTACTCTCTTACTCTCTCACCCTTACTCTCTTACTCTCTCACCCTTACTCTCTCACTCTCTTCCCCTCTCTCTCACTCTCTTTCTCTTCCTCCCTTTCTCCCCCCCCATACCCCTCTTCCCTCTCTCTCACTCTCTTTCTCTTCCTCTCTTTCTCTTCCCCTCTTTCTCCCCCCATACCGACCTTCCCCTCTTTCTCTCCCCCCATACCCACCTTCCCCCTCTCTTATACCCACCCTCTCTCCTCTCTTCCTCTCCCCTCCCATACCCATCTTCCCCCTCTCTTACATCCACCTTCCCCTTCTCCCTCCTCGTCAACACCCTCTCATAAGCTCATCCCACCACACCCCAACACACTCCTACTCTACCTTCCCACTCCACCCCATCCAATTCCTTACACCCACCACCCACCCCTACCCACAGACCCCTACCTCTACCCCACCCTAAGCCTAACCCACACTCCACCCATGCCTTCCCCACCTCCCAACACCCTCACATCACACCACACCAATACCCTCGCATCACACCACGCACACACTACAACTGACCAACTACTAACTCCCTTTCTCCCTTCCCCATTTTCACACTACATACGTCAAGATCGCCAGCATTCTACCTCCCACACACAGCCCCTCGTTCCCGATCACCGTTTGTTATCTCCCCCTTTCTTAGCTCTCCTGAAATAAGAATTTCTAACTTCCGGTCAGTCATTGTTATGATCGGCCATTATTATGATTGACCGTTGACTGAACACTATTCAATTTTTTTTCTCCGTGTTTTTCTCCTTGTCTCCGTTTTCTTTCTGTTGAAGAGCGTAGCTCGAAACGTCAAAGACTTTCCGTATTCCCGAGCGTCATACTAATATATACTTTTGTTATTTACACCACCTGTCCTCGTCTGTTGTTATTATTTGTATATTCTCCTCTATATGTACACGTATGTGTATAGATATATATATAGATATAGATCTATATGCATACATGTATATGTATACATATGTGTAGATGTATATATATATAGATGTACATGTAATGTGTACACATGTATACATATATATACATGCATACAGATATCTATACATATATACACCCATCACACACATACACATGCACACAAACACACTCATTAGTCATTTGTTTTCTTATCCAAAACTACGTCAAAAGTACTGAACGGATCTTTATGAAATTTGGAAATTATATTCTATGCATAACGGTCATAACTCCCATGAAAATTCATATATTCTTGATGTTGAAATTTTAACCCGAACATAACAGATGAGCATTATTTGTAATTCAACGGTACAACAGTGTAAGACTACCCTTTCAGATATACTTACATTGTGATTTCTGCAATGTGGGGCATAAATTGTCAAGTAAATGAGACGCATCTTTGCCTCTACTGATTCACTTGCAAAGTGTTGAGTAAAATTATTTCGTTGCAGACCTCCTTTGAGTCGTTTTATTATCACTGCGACACACATAGTCCCCAGTTGGTAACATTGATTTCAAGGCCTTCCCAGATGTGAGACTGGTTGTTCTAAGACATTTATCGATTGTAAATTTTGTCTGCAATTTGGAAATTATATTCTATGCATAACGGCCATAACTCCCATGAAAATTCATATATTTTTGATGTTGATAAAATTTTAACCCGAACGTAACAGATGAGCATTATTTGTAATTCAACGGTACAACAGTGTAAGACTACCCTTTCAGATATACTTACATTGTGATTTCTGCAATGTGGTGCATAAATTGTCAAGTAAATGAGACGCATCTTTGCCTCCACTGATTCACTTGCAAAGTGTTGAGTAAAATTATTTCGTTGCAGACCTCCTATGAGTCTTTTTATTATCACTGCGACACATAGTCCCCAGTTGGTAACATTGATTTCAAGGCCTTCCCAGATGAGAGACTGGCATTCCACTTAATGTCTATGTTCCATGCTGGCATGGATTGGAGAGTTATTAATGTAGAAATATGGTATCGTAGCTACTAACAGTTGAGGGTTGCGTAGTCTAGACGGCATTTTTAGATTTCATTATTCTCTTTAACCCGGGCAAAGCCGGGTATTTCTGCTAGTATATATATAAAGAGAGAGATACACTCTCAGACATCCCGTTTTCATATCTGAAACAGATGTGATTGTGGAATGAGAGGAACACAATTTTCTTTACTGCAAGATTATTTTTCGTTTTATTTCATTGTTGTTAACGATTTCATGGTGGCAGTGACAGCAGCAGGGTGGTAGTAGTAGTAGTAGTAGTAGTAGTAGCAGCAGCAGCAGCAGCAGTGGCAGCAAGGGTTGTACAAGGTGTGTGTTAGATAGACACTCACAAAAGACAAGAATTTACAAATGAGTAGACTCTCTTCATTTGTATTTCATTTTGTTATTTTATAATTCTTTAAGCCAAAAATAACTCGAGTGATGGTGGCATTGAATTACCACAGCAAAGGTCTTGGACTTAGATTCATTCCATTGCAGGTGTTTTTGTGTATTTGAGAAACTGCTCTCTATTTTATGTTTCATTACACCTGGCTGTCAAGAATAGACACCATATCATCTTGCTATATTACTTTTACCCAAGATAGACTGGTAGCCTAATGAGGGGAACACTTCTCTCTTGTCTGCTTAAAACTATATAGCCATGTAGAGAATTGATGTATAACCATTACAAAATAAATCCACTGTAATTATGAGCTCAGTTATAACAGGTTATTAAATTCCAACACATTATTATTGCAGTAAATCTAGATGGAATTGACTTCCATGTATATACATAATCAACTGAAATTATCTTCAAGAGCAGCCTATTTAGAATAAAAAAGCAGAATCTTGATGTGGTTTTATTTTAGTAGAGCTCAACATAAGAGAGCAAATATATCCTTTTGATTAAGAGCTCTATTGATATCTAGTTATTATACTCCAACATGTTATTACATTGCGATAAATCCAGGTGGGACTGACTTGTATATATATATATATATATATATATATATGTAATCAGTTAAAATGATCTTTAAGGGCAACATATTTAGAGTAAAAGCAGAAAAGTATAAATTTCATGTATAGTTCATATTTTAAATGTGGTCAACAGCTGTTTCATTCAGATAAGCATTAAATGTATAATTATGTAATTGTGATACATAATTAATTTGAATTAAATTAATTCAAAAGTATTTTAGCCTGAATCATCGACGATATTGTGTGTTCTGTTAATCAGAAAATTGTTTCTATGTACTGGTCATTAAAAGTTCTGTTGGATTGACAATAGGATGTGGGAGGCATATAAAATATTTATATGTTTATAACTCACTTTAAATTTTCAAAGATTTTTCACTAAAACTTTTCACCAAATCCTGAATTTACTTTTCCCAGAATACTTATTTTTAGACCAATTCAGAAGAACTACTTGGGCTGGTATGGCTATGAAAATCAAATTTTCCACTCAAGATTGCCTCACAACCTACCCACATGTCTCCAGTCACAAAAATGTAAAGTTTAAAAAAAAAACACACACCCACATACATATAGATATACATATATGAGGAGATGCTGAAAAGTTCCTGGCATTGGGTAAAAGAAAATACAGGAGGATCAGTTAATTATGATTTTATTCAACATATTCCCCTCTCAGATTCACACACTTATTGCAGTGTCCCTTCAGTTTTTCTAAACCCTGTAAAAAAACTCAGAAGTTTGGGCCTCCAACCAGGCCTTTCACAATACCCTTAAAGCTACAAATTTTTCAGCACCTCTTTGTACATGTTTCAACTTAAATATTCATCATGTATCCCTTGTGCAAGAAGTTGGTCCCTGTGATCTAGCTCTGCCCTGTGATGAGTTCACTTTCCCTCAGAAGTTCCCTTTCATGCATGGCACCCCAAACCAGTGTCTCCTACTGGAGCTTTGGGTCAACCTAGGCCTTGTTAGTGGGTTTGCGAGATGAAAACTGAAAGAACCCTATCATATATATATGTATGTTTGTATGTATATAGATAGATAGATAGATAGGTGTGTGTGTGTATGTATTCTTGTCTCGACATCATGTGATGAGTGTAAACAAGTATAACTATCATACAAGTGATGTTCGTTTCTGTTCTTCATTGAAAAACATGTCTAGTCATGGGGTGATATTTTCTTGCTTGGAAACAGGTGAGGGTTGGCAACAGGAAGGGCATCCACCAAAGAAAATTTGCCTCAGTAAATTCCACTTGACTCATACAAGCATGGAAAAGTTAACATTAAACAATGATGATGACAATGGTGATTAATTCTGATAAGGAAATAAAACAAGGGAGATAACCCTGGAATTTGAATTTCCTAAAATTAATTAAATAGAAAATTAAGACGGGAATAAGTCTGGTCTTTAAGTAGTGCAGTGACAACTAGACATTTTTCAGCATTATTAAACCTCAAGAGTAAAACATAGACTAAACTTACTGATAGATCTTTGAATAACTAAAAGGCTAACTCCCCCCTCCTTTTTTTTTATTATTATTTGTTATACAGAAATCAAATATTAATTAGAGTGAAATTATTGAAGATAATCAAAAAATCAACAAATACTTGGGAGATGAAAAAAAAAATTGTGATTTTTTTTTTTTTTAAAGTCAATATGGATAAGCTATTAGTATCTGGCATATATAACATCAAATTCTCTTCATATTTTGTAAGCTGTTTGTTTTCTTTTTTAGGTGGGGTATTATGATACTTGAAGTGAAAGCAAGAGAGAGAGAAAGATATTAATACATACATATATCTATATAGATAGATAGATAGATAGATACAAATACACACACACACATAACTCACATACACTTATACTCCTACCCATGTTTTAAGACGCTAGAATTCTATTTCAGTGATTCAAAAGGAATGTATGTTAAATAGACTCATCATTGAAGTATTTCAACAGGTCATTTCATATGTTATCCTCTTTACTTATTACTTACAAAGTTTATATAGAAATACTACTACTACTACTACTACTACTACTACTAATAATAATAATAATAATAACAATCATAGCTGTTGTATTAAACAAAGAGTGGGAGTAAAAGTAGGTTTCAATATCAAGAATTAAAATATGATCAACTAACCTTTTTTTTATTATTATTTTAAACTCCCTCTTTAATATAAACAAAAGATCACTGTTATTGTTTCTTATTGTTTACATTTGTCTATCTTTGCAAGTATAAAAGAATCTTTTAATTAACAAGAAGCAGAGTTAAAATGCTATACAAATGGGAGATGTTTCTCTTGAATTCTGCTTTAGACAGAGCCAATGAAATTCATTTCAGTGTGGTTGGTTAACTGTGAAGTCAAAGCTATTATTGTTTATAAAGCAATGATCAAAGAACACTTGATTTTATGCATAGTAGAAACGATATTTGGGATTTAAAAATCCTAGGTCTTCAGTTCATATCTAGTGTATTCTAACTGTTTCTAAATAGCCCTGGTCAGCTCTGCTTTGAAAGATCTATAGCATAGCAGTAACTGATTATAAAAACAAAATAGCTGAGTGAATGTAATGAGTGAATGCGAGTATTTTGTCCTGTGTCAGACTGTTTATTCAATTCTACTCATATCAGTTCATCTAGCAGACTGGAATAGGTGTATCAAAATTGTTTTAAAAATTTTACCTGTATAATTCCCAAATAATTTGATAGTAGATATTTTCTCTTAAAACTCCTCTTTCAGTTCTGTATCCTGTAAATACAAACCTTTATTAATTGAAAGTTTTTACTTGATTGCAGGTATATAAAAATTATATTAACCCTTCTGTTTTATTTATATATTTTATTAACATATTTCAGCTGAAATACACTGTACTTTTGTTTCAATTAATTTTGAAAATAATGAAGAACTTAGTAAAATAACTTTGTCATTATTAAGCTGTTGTTTGGAACAAAATAATATGGAACTTTGACAAAAGGTTTAACTCTTTTTTTTATTTACATATTTCTATTAAAATGCTCTGCTTTTGACCCAATTTATTTTAAACATAATGATGAATTTAGTCAAGTAACATCATCATCATCATCATCATCGTTTAACCTCCGCTTTCCATGCTAGCATGGGTTAGACGATTTGACTGAGGACTGGTGAAACCAGATGGCTACACCAGGCTCCAATCTGATTTGGCAGAGTTTCTACAGCTGGATGCCCTTCCTAACGCCAACCACTTAGAGAGTGTAGTGGGTGCTTTTACGTGCCACCAGCACGAAGGCCAGTCAGGGGGTACTGGCAACGGCCACGCTTGAAATGGTGTATTTTACGTGCCACCTGCACAGGAGCCAGTCCAGCGGCACTGGCAACGAATTCGCTCATTGTCCATAATTAATCTGGTGCTTGAAACAAATTACTATGAAATTTTTATGGAAGAAGGTTTTAATTTTAGCTCACTTTAAAGCAGGAAGTTTGCATTATAGAACCAGGATGTCACAGGTGGGTCAGTATCAAAATGGTAAAAGCATTATATGCTTTACAGAAAACTTATTTTTGAAAAACACAAAAACAAATTAAAGAAAAAGATAATTATTTTATAAACACTCACTGACATTTTTTCTGTAGATCAGAATTTGACAAGTTAATTATTTTCATTTGCAATTTAAGGCCAGCAGAAAAAAAATAATGTTGATATTATATATTTTTCTTTTTATTATTTAGCGTTGCTTTCTTTAATATTTGGCCACCACACATGTTTTTTTATTTATCAGTAGAAATGAAGGGATTCTGAAAATTTTATATTTGTGCTTTAGTATATTACTGACCACAATATAATGGTGGATTTGGTACAAAAAGTTGGGAACATGGATAAGCACTTTACTGTTTCAAAATTAGTGCCTACTTACTGTTCAAAATTAAATTTCTGTTTTTATACTTTTATCTTTTACTTGTTCCAGCCATTAGACTAGGGCCATGCTGGAGCATTGCCTTGAAGAATTTTTAGTCGAATGAATCAACCCCAGTATTTTTTTTTTAAGCCTGGTACTTATTCTATCAGTTCTTTTCTCTGAACTGCTAAGCTACAAGGACTTAAACAAACCAACACAGGTTGTCACGCAGTGGTGGGGGGACAAACTCAAAGACACATACACACATAGATATATGTGTATCTATTTATATGTGACAGGCTTTTTGCAGTTTCTGTCTACTAAATCCACTCATAAGGCTTTGATCAGCCCAAGGTTATAGTAGAAGACACCCAAGGTGTCATGTAGTGGGACTGAACCTGGAACTAAGTAGTTGAGAAGCAAGCTTCTTACCACACAGCCATGCCTGCACCTATTAATAAAAAACATTTCGTGTTTATGTATAGCTGTAAGTGCAGACATGGCCATGTAGTTAAGAAACTTGGTTCTCAACCATGTGATTTCTGGGCTCAGTCCCATCTGGCAAGTGCCCTCTACTATAGCTCTGGGCTTACCAAAGCCTTATGAGTGGATTTCATAGACAGAAATACAGACATTTGAAGAATTCTGTTATACCCTAGCATGACTACAGTCTTTAGGCTGGAAGACATTATAAGTATATGTACTCTCCTCCATATATATATATATATATATATATCACTCTCCTCTCACACTTCTGTGGATGTGTCCACCCACACCTCCCCATCCTCAGTCCATATTCTCTCTTATACTTACCTTCTACATTGATAGTATGCTTTGACACCTCATCACTACCATCTTATCTCTCTTCCCAGCTATTCCCACCCATCTCTATATAATGCGAGGTAGCCATATATCTCTTCTGTAGTAAGACACCTGTGCCTGTCTTTTTGTCATTCTTTAACCGCTCAATACCTGGCATTGAGCTACCTCCCCTCTATTACAACCCTACTCAGTTGAGGTGCTGGGGTAGATCTTTTTCTTTGTCTTGCAACTTATTTGGTGACCTCACTTATGCCTGTACATTCTGTAAGGTAGTTGGCATCAGGAAGGGCATCCTGCCCTAGAAATGATGCCAAAGCAGACAATGGAGTTTGGTGTTGTCCCCTGGCTTATTGGATATGTATGTGTGTGTGGAGATGGGTGCCTCTTACTTGTAACATTGCTTGATAGTTGTACACAAATGTCACTGCCGTACAGGTAATGTCATTCATTTCCAATATTCTTCAAAAACATGGCTTGTTCATGGAGAAATATTACCTTGCTTAGAAATAGGTGAGATTAACCATATAAGGATGGAAATAGGTGAGGGTTGACCACATGAATTATTATTATTATCATTATTATTACGATTATTAATATACTGGGGTGGAGAATGATAAAAATGTGTGTAGTAATACAGCTGGGTCAAGATATACTGTCATTGTGAGGATAAAAAAAAAAAAATGAAAATTATTTTGCATTGTTATCAGCCAATGAAAATTGTTTGAAATTAGTATCAACCAATCAAAATTGTTTTATGTTGGTATCAAGCTATCAAAATCATTGACTAGTCAAGAACACAAGAGATGCTTTCATTCACAACTTAACCAAAATTTTTCCTTTTTCCCCAACATCTCCCATATCTTCTGGTTCCATCCCAAATCATCATCATCATCATCGTGCCTCCAAATTCAACCAATCATGTTTCTTTACTATTTGCTGCCAACAACAATATATTCACCATCTGCTTTAGTTCCAGTTTTACATTCAACAGATGAATCAGTCCACTCTGCTTTTTTTCCATTTTTCTCAAACATAGGTGCAGGCATAGTTCCATTGCACATCACCTTGAGAAAGTGTCTTCTACTATAGCTCAGACCAACCAGAGCCTTGTTGATAGAAACTGAAAGAAACCTGCTCTGTGTGTGTGTGTGTGTGCATGCGTGTACCTGTGCATGTTTGTACATACTCTTGTCTTGATGTCATGTGATGACTATAAATGAGTACTTACATGTCTGGCCATGGAAACAGGTGGAAACAGGTGTGGGTTTACTACAAGAAGGGCATCCTGCCATAGAAAATCTGCCTCAGCAAATTCCACCTGACCCATGCAAGCATGAAAAATGGGTGTTAAATGATGATGATGATGATGAAACTAAATCATTTGCTTCATGAAACCATTGCGTAAATGTTGATATGTCTCCAAATCTGCTAGAATCCCCCCAAGAGGCCATTCTTGGCTGTAGTTCCATGGTTGTGAAAAAGATAAGATAATAAATTTGTGTCAAGATAAGGTGCTACCATATATCACAGGAAACATTTCCAAATAACTGATACCTATTTCCAACAAGTGGGTGATATGAGGCAACATAGAAGAAAGTATTTCTGCCTAAAAATACAATGAACTGCCATTGTTAGATATGAACATACATTGCATAGTAAGAAGTTTGCTTCTCAATCACATGACTCTGGGTCCATTTTCACTGTGTGGCACCATGAACCACATGGTTCTAGGTCCATCCCCATTTTGTGGTATCTTCCATTATATCTCCAGACCAACTAAAGCTTTGTGAGTGCATTTGGTGGATGGAAATTGAAAGAAGCCTGTCATATGTATGTGTGTGTATTATAATATTTCTGTTGAAATACAGTGCTTTTATTTCAATTAATTTTGTAAATGATGCAGAATTTAGTAAAATAATTTTGTCATTATTAAGCTAGTGTTTGGAACATAATTGAAATGAAATTTTGATGGAAGATTTTAATTTAGATCACTTTACAACTGGAAGTTTGTATCATACAACCAAGGGTAGTCTCGGGCAGGTTTGTATTAAAAGGATTAAAACTTCCAATGCCACATCCCCTTTCAAAGGATCTTTGTCTTGCAAGTTATTTAGTGACCCTGCCAGCACTGGTGCCACGTAAAAAGCATTCAGTCCACACTGTAAAAAAAAAAAACCATGCCAAAACTGACCTCGCTTGTGCTGGTGTCCCATAAAAAGCACTCAGTCAACTCTGCTGAATGGTTGGTGTCATAAAGGGCATCCAGCCTTAAAACCCTTGCCAAAACAGACAGCAAAGCACTGTGCAGTCTTCTGTCTAGCCAGCTCCTGTCAAACTGTTCATCCCATGTCAGCATGGAAAGCAGACGTTAAAGGATTAAAACAGGCAGTTTGTATTATAGAAGCAGGGGTGTTGTCAAGCAGATTGATATCAAAAGGGCTAATCAGCAATGGTAGCTAAGAACAAGTAAATTTTATAAAGACCTTGATAAAATATAAATGCTGTGTATTGTCTTCATCAATGTTGGGCACTGCTAACATATCAAGAGGAGTAGTATAACTGTTGACATCATTTTAATGTTCACCTTTTCGTGCTTGCGTAAGTTAGATAGAATTTGTTGAGGCACCTTCAATGTCACATCCCCTCTCAAAGGATCTTTGTCTTGCAAATGACTTGGTTACCCGACCAGTGCTGGTGCCACATAAAAAGCATCCAGTCCACACTGTAAAGTGGTTGGTGTTTAGAAGGGCATCCAATTATAAAAAAACAGCATGCCAAAACTGACCTTGCCTGTGCTGGTGCCATGTAAAAAGCACTCTGTCCACTCTGTAGAGTGGTTGGTGTTAGGAAGGGCATCCAGCCATATAAACCCCTCCAAAACAGACAGCAAAGCATAGTGCAGTCTTCTGCCTAACCAGCTCCTATCAATCTCCAGCCTATGCCACCTACCCATAGAAAGAAGACATTAAATGAGATTTTCTATGATTACATGCTCTTCCTGTCACCAACCCTTGCTTGTTTCCAAGCTACATGTCAGGATATGGAAACAAAGGGCATGACTTGTGTGACAGTGACACTCATTTACAACTATTGCACTATATCAAGATAAGAAGACACAAGCACACACACAGATACATACAAATATAAATTAAATGTTTTTAGAAAATATTCTCGATACTGTCATAATAGTTAAAGAAAGATTTTCTTAAATTGAAATATCTTTAAAAAAACAATGTCACAAACCTTAGATACATATGTTTATATACATATGGAAGAAAAAACATAAATAGGTTATGGATCACTACAGCTGTTTCAGATGCATTTTTTACTGATGATCAAACTGATTACATCATAAAAAACAATGTTAGATAAACAGACAGATATAATGGGCTTCTTTCAGTTTTTGTCTACCAAATTCATTCACCAGGCTTTGATTGGTCTAGATCTACAGAAGAAACTTGCCCAAGGTGTCACACCTTAGGCAAATGTTTTCTACTGTAGTCCTGGGCTAACCAAAAACCTTGTGAATGGATTTAGAGACTGAAAGAAGCCCATCTGAGAATTCAATGACATAGTATCATTTTTGATTGATTTTCATTTCTTGTTTCTACAACCTGAACTTTCCCTCTTGAGTTTGAGAAAGATTATGTAATTGTTAGCCTGAAATATGTCCTAGGGGTCTCATTACAGTCATCAACTTAAAAGTTGCTGCCCCAGCATGGCTGCAGTCCAATGACTGAAATTGGTAAAAGAGTATACCCTGAAATGTTATTAGTTCAAATCTTTTATCTTGGTCCAATTACCATTCTTTGACTACATGTCACTGTTATTATACACACTGCTCTGTTCGGAACTTTCTTCTTATTTCTTCCCCTCCTCACTCATATAGACTGTTATACTTTGCAACCTTCTCTCTTTTTGTTTCTCATCACCACTGTGTTTCCTCTCTCTCATTCTCTTTCACACACACACACACTCTCTCTCTCCCTCTCTCTCTCATACACTCTTTTATTGTTCCTTCCTCACTCATATGAACTTATAAATTACATCCTTCTCTTTTGACTTCTCATCACCTCCCTCTATATTTCTCTCTCTCTATGTCTCTCACCTACCCATACACTCTGTTTTTCTCTTCTCTCCCTTCTTCACCATATTTTCTTGCAATATGCTAACTTGTAACAGTTCCAGCTCCACATTCAGGTTATTTTTTATTTTTTATATACAATTGGCACAAAGTTGAAGGGAAAGCGGTACATTCAATTATACCTATCCCTCCAATAGGCACTTATTTTATTACCCCATCCACCCCAACCCCCATCCACCCCAACCCCTATCCACCCTTGAAGGATGAAACATAGATTTCACCCCACCCCCACCTCCATTCCTTTTCCTGACAGCATTAAAACCCAAGTTGTAGAAGGAAATAAGGAGAAATAAGCAAAATACCACAAGCCATTTAGCTTGACACTGTTGTTGTTGCTACTGTTCTATCACCCTTTTTAACTGTATCAACGACCTGCTAGAAATAACGGCCAAATCTCCTCTCAGATCATGTTGCTTACATTCTTAGAATTAAAAAGAACATCGAAATAATGTAATTCTTGATACACTGTGGCTGAAAACAAGACAGGATGGTCTCAGTTGAAGGTGTCTTCGATCATAGATCTGCTTTATCAATGCTTGCTTGACAAGTGTACCATACTGGGGTACCACTGTTGAGTATTTTAGTCTATCATATCAACTCTAGTACTTATGTTGGTTTGATACTTATTTTAAGTGATCTTATTTGTCAAAACTAACTGATGAGATTTTGTGGGATACTAACATAAGTTCAAAAATTGGTAGACCCATGTTAAATCTTATGTCCAGCTAGAGTCAAGGAATGATGATTGTCGGACTGATGATGCTTATTGCAGCAGAAACACACGGACACAGCTGTCCTAGGACAATTACTGGACTGATGATGCCTTTGGAGTCAGAAACATGGACACAGCTGTCCTCTTGTCTCCAGGAAAAAGAAAAAAAAAAAAAACTTTTCCTTAATGATATGTTAATTTTGGAGAATTAGTGATTCTATGAGATTATTTCCCTTTTTCATTCAGAAGAGGCTGCAATTGCTGTTAGGTGTTTGTTTATTTTCTTTCTTGAGGTGAGGCTAGTTTCCATAAATTAAGAATCTTTGTTGTTCAAATACATGCCACAGGATAATTCTAAAACATTGGAGCATGACACAGTCCTTCAGTTCATCAGATTCTGTTGAATCCTCCAACTCATGCCAAGATGAAAAGTGGATATTAACTGATGATGATTTTGTGTGTGTGTGTGTGTGTGTGTAAAACAAAGAGAAATACAGGTATATCAAACACAACATAAATTCCTGATTTATTAAAATTATCACTGCCTCTGGACTGTATATCAGAATTACAATGGCAGTGTGTGTGTGTGCGTGCGTGTGCACATGCATGTGTGTATGTGTGTGTATACACACACACACAAACAAACAAATGTAGGCATGGCTGTGTGGTAAAAAGTTTGCTTCCCAGCCATATGGTTCTATGTTCAGTCTCACTGCATCCTCTATTCTAGCTGTAGACCAAGCAAAGACTTGTGAGTGGATTTTGTAAACGGAAACTGAAAGAAGCCCATCATGTGTCTGTGTTTGTCCCACATCAATGTTCAACTAAAAAAAGTCTTCAAGGCAGTGCCTGTGCGTGGCCACAGCCTAATAACTGAAACAAGATAAAAGATACATTTGGCTAAGATCAAAGTATACATGTGTGTGTGTGCACGCGCACACATACACACACACATACATACATACACACAATAGGCTTCTACGGTTTCCTTCTACCAAATTCCACTGGCAGGACATTGGCTGTGTGTGTGTGTATGTGTATAGTTATTACATGTTTGTTTAATTCATTTATTTTGTTATGACTAAAGAACTTTTTGTGGGTCAATAATTATTAAAAATCTTTTACTTTACTCAGAACATTATTAATTTAGATATTTTTGTTAATAAAAAAAAAATGCTTATCTGTGATATGGAATTTTTTTTTACTTCTTTGATTATTATATATGGGATATTCATTTCTTAGCTGATGTAGGCTTTTTTTTTTCATTTTTCATAAGAGTCTGTTTCCTCTTGTGTTCACCTGCTGGTTGACTGCAAGCAACAATTAGTTGTTTGGCTGGCTCACTTACTAAATAAATACATACATGCTACTATACTCAGTTGTTTCCTTCCCAAGAACTGTTAAGAAAGGGTGGTGATGGGGGTCTCTGATATTTGATCTCTCTTACCCTTCAAAGGACATAAACTCATGTCTATGAACCAAACCCTTCACTGCACCCCTTTTCTGGCACTACCAACACTACCTTTGTATACTTGCTTTTCAATAATTACTTGCATCGAGGAAAATGAAAGCAATTGTTGACTCATAAACAGACAGAACATTACGTGTTAAAGACTGAAATTGTATATGATACTACCATTTCATACAACCTTCTAGTTACCATATTTCTATTGAAATAAACTATCGTCTTCTTTTTTTTTTTTTTTTTTTTTTTAATTCTGAAAATATTGAAGTATTTAGTATAAAATAACTGTTGTTATTATTAAGCTGCTGTTTGGAACATAAATTAACATAAAGTTCTGATAAAAAGTTTTAATTCAGATTACTTTAAAACAGGAAGTTTGTGTCACAGAATTAGGAGCATTCTTGAGTAGGTTGGTATGAAAAGTGTTAATACAGAGACTTGATTCATTATAAAGGAAAAGTGTTTTGTTCATATATCTTAACTGGAATAATTTTGAAAATAGTCTGAAATAAAACATAAACAAAATACTTATGTAAATGGGTTTGGTTAGAATTTGTCCCCATTGTTATTTTTGTTTGTTGTTATTTTTCTTAATCATATTCTGCTGTTTCCTGAACTCTAAAAAAAAATTTAAAAAACACTAATATGTAAGTGAAGGAGACAGAGAGACATTGTGGTTTAGTGGAGTGTAAGGGGTGAGGAAAAAGAAATAGTGAGAGTGTGTGTGAGAGAAAGAGAGAGGTTGGCTTTCTACCGTTATTTGCTGCTGAAAGTAGAGGTGTATATACATATGTATATTGACAGTTCTTCTCCTCTCACCCATCCCCCAATATAGTCAGCTGTTTAATAAAAAAAAAAAATACTCAGTTCTATTGCTGCTGTGACTTGAGTGACATACTCAGATTTAGTCCTACTACTGGCATCACCTGAAGTGAGGACTAATTTATTTCCTTCCTAATTGGGCTCACCTCTTGCTAAAACCATGGAGTATATATATAAACATGCTCCGGTAAAAAATTATTTTATTTATTATCATTTTTTTCATAAAATGTTTTTTTTTACTTTTGTTATTGTTTTTTATTAAGTTGTCAGTCCTTCCCACTCTTCAGTTGAATTAATTAATTTTATCAAACAATAACATTTATTTAATTAGCTGGCTTGTTATTCATATACTTGACAAAAAAAAAAATGGCATGATTATTTTTCTCATTTGTTTTCATTTACAAAGCATATAAAATAATATACATCTGTAAATATACATAGCCTTTGTCTTCAGTTATAAAACTTCAATATATATATATATAGAGAGAGAGTTTGTCTTCAGTTACAAAACTTAAATTGAATAATATATACATGTGTAAACATGTATACTTCTTCAGTTAAACATTTATTAAACTGTGCCACCACATTCCTCTTTTAACCCCTTTTGATAAATTTGGTAGCTTGTAAAATTTCTGATTATTTTGTATGAAGTGTGTTTTCTATTAAGTTAGCAAATAAACTTTTACTATTATACCCATCTCATGGGATAGGTGTAATAGTAAAAATTTATCAATCAAAGATATGTTTTACCTGTATTTTGTATCTTATGTGTACCTTAGATATACCTCTACAAGTTCAAATTCTCTTATCTAACTTATGTCATCAATCTAAATGATTAGATAATATTCCTTTTATAAGAAGACTGATTTTTTTTTCCTAATTTTCTTTTGTTTTCTGTTTTTATTTTGTTTTGTTGATTTTTTTTTGTTTTTACTTTATTTAGATTTATTCCAATTTTGAATAATTTGAAACCAACCCCAGTGATATTCAGTGTCTTGTTTCAGTATTAATCCAGTGTTAATCCTTACTAATTATATCAGGGCTATAACAACAATAGAAAGACTCCTGGTTCTCTTTTAGCAATTTCCTTTTCCACTAGAATGCTATCCACTATCTTTTCCTGTTTTTAATCAATATTATCTAGCTAATTATTTAATTAGCTCTCTCTCTCTCTCTCTCTCTCTCTCTCTCTCTTTCTCTTTCTCTCTCTCTCTTTCTCTCTCTCTCTTTCTCTCTCTCTCTCTCTCTCTCTCTCTCTCTCTCACCAGGTGTAGAATGACATACCCCAATGCTATAGAAATATTATCTTATCACGTTGATGATTATAATCTGTCTCTTTCCATAGTTTCCTTATTATCACTACCAACATCTGCAGAATCTTTTACCTTGAAAGTCTTTATTTATTCTAGCATAAAGTTACTAATATTTTTAGAAGTGGTAGAACATCAGGAACAGTAGTGAAGTTGGCTAAATACTTAACAGTATCTGATTTTTGTTCCTCTCTGGTTCTAAGTTTGAATATTTCTTGAGGCAGTTTAACCCTTCATCCATCCAAAACTGATTAAAAGTAAAAAGTACCAGTTATATATTGAATTTGTATTAATACCTCTCTAGACACACTGACTCACAAACACCAAACATGTAGCCTTGCACCAGTGTTAGATAGAAACCATTATTATGGCTGGGTAACCATCGAGTCTTTGATCTGATTTCAGTTCATGATTTGAATAATTTCTCTTTACTTAAATCCCAAAATTCTTGAGAAATGTATGTATGTCACAGGAACTTGTTCCCACGTCCTTGAAATTCTTTGGCAATATTTTGTGCAGATGGTAAAGAGGGGTTGATTAGATGTTGTACAATGTCAAATTTAATTGGTTTGTTCATATTTTCATTTTCAAATCCAGCTAGGGCTGATTTTTACCCTTTTTTTTTCTCTCCTGGTTCAGAAGGGAGTACGTTTTACCCCCTTCCCAACTATTAAACTGATTTTTAGTCTGCTTCTATTTTCTTTTATCTGGAAAAAGTGTTTATGCAAAGGAAATTTTTTTTGTTGGAGTTTTGATTTAGAAATCAATCATTTTTACAACTTTTGAATATATTGTATGGCCACAATTCAACGATTGAAACAAGTAAAAGATATATTAAACTTCCATTTATAGATGCACAATCTTCACCCAACTTCCACCTCATATAAAACATTTCCTCATTTCTGCACCCACCCCCCCACTCTAATAACCATATATTGAATACTACTTCACCTTGATCATTTTGACCAGTTCTTAATTATTTTCTATTGATCAATCAAGAAAGGTGCAAATGAATTGAACAAGACATTTACTGAACGAAACATATTGTATTTAGGCTTATCCCTTTCAGTTCTGAATTTAAGTTTTGATGGATCTAACTTTACTTTTCATTCCTCTGGGATCAGTAGTTCAAATCCTACTAAGGTCAACTTTGCCTTTAATCCTTCTCTGTGTCAATAAATAACAAAAAAAGTACCGGTCTGAGACAGTGCATTAGCAGAATTGTAAGAATGTTGGGCCAGGTGCCTTGCAGTTTTTGTTCCAGCTCTTTGCATTTTGAGTTCAAATCCCACTATAGTCTACTTGGTGATATACTTAACCAGTCACCCAGTTTAACACTATCACCTGACAATTTTAGGTGCCTTTAGTGGAGTCAGTACTGTTGCAACCATTTGGGCCAAGTTTCCAGTTTACAGATACCTTCCTCCCTCCCTCTCCTCAATCTCAGGAGCCCTTTAACAGGTTATGGGGATTACTTCCTGACTAAAAGATAAAAAGTATATAGAAAGGTAATTACAATTGTCCTTAACCTTCCCATTTATAATTTTCTTATATATCTATATAAAATCCATTAATCAATACTTTTTGAAAATCCTCTTGCCCCCTGAGATAAAAATAAATGGATGTTTAAAAAAATGTACTCAACTAAGTAAATCTGTATCTTTTGCTGAGAAATGCCAAATTGATCAGAGAATGTAATAGTTTGAATGTCCAAGAACCAAGTGGTTTTATAAAGTTTTTCACTTCAAGAATCAAGTACAACAAATATTTGTATCCAAAATTGTGAATGTGTTTACACATAATGTAGTCCAGGACATTCACATAATATAATTTCTAAGTTTTCTACACTAATGTAATTTGATATCATAAAAGTTTGTGTGTGTATATACACACACATGCATATATAACAACCCCCAACACATTAAAATACACACATGCATACACATAGATTATATGTATATTAACACAAATATATTCAGTTACACATACACAATGAAATTTTACATTATCTTCTCTCAGTATATTCTCTCTTAAATAATTCAGTTTTAAGTTAAAATTTTATTTAAAAAAAGAAAAAGAAACTGAATTGCAACTTTGTTATTAGTTTTCATATTCTTCAGATTTTATCATTTTTGGTCGTTTTAACTTTTCCACATTTGACAAATTTTACATATTATTCTAGCTTTTAGATCATTACCATAAAACAGATTTTAACTGATAAAGAATTTCTCTTCCTCTCTCCATTTTTCACCCCACCCTTCTCTCTCTCCCTCTTTCTCTCTCTCTCATACCATTTTTGGTTTTGCTGTCTTTAGTCTCTAGAACAAGAAGCTCACTAATTAAAAACATGGATTCCATCAAAGATCTTAACATTTCTGCTCTTTAATGAATACCATCTTTTGCAGATTTAGAAATATTGTAGTGTCTTAAAGTATTTAGCCTAGTTCTTCTTGGTTCTGAGTTCAAATGCTGTTACTGTCAGCTTTGCCTTTCAACTTTTTGAAAGCAAATAATTTCTAAGTTAAAACACTGAGCCAGGAGAAACAGTAGATAAAAGACTAAAAAAAAACACTTTACTGTATTTAAGTTCATCTTCTTGATCATGGGTTCAAATAGTACTTAAGTCAATTTCTGACAGTAATAAAATAACTGCAAAATATTTCCTCCTGTTGAGCCTATTATTACATAACAATGTTATATATAGATATATATTACAATTTTAATATGGGATATCATATATATATATAATATATATATATATATATATATATATATATATATATATATATAATGTGAGAGAGTTAGGGGTTGGGGGTACAACCCACTAAGGGATAGTATCTATCCAGTATACTGCTGGGAGGGTACCCAATTATTGCTACGCTAGTGCTATACTAGGTGCAATCAATGGGAGCAGGTAAAAGTGGAGGTTTTACCCAAAATTTGTGTAACAATTAGAAAATGGAGGATAATATGCTGAACCCAACTATTTGCAGACGGTGTATCCCGTTGAATTCATTAATTTAATTCATAGCAAAAGTGACAAAAGAGAGGAAGAAAAGAAAAAGAAAGAAAGAACCAAAGCACAGGTGTCCATGGCAGACTATGTTATTTTGCCAACATGGTTTACATATAGAAGTACAAAGTACATAAGGAATTAGAGGATGAACAGAAGTTTAATCTTACAGCTGTTACGGCCTAGTTTTGGCAGACCCCATTCTATCCGAATATTCCTTTCCGGAGTGATTATCGGATGACATTTTGAAATGGGGTTACATGCCCGAACCTCTAGGCCTCTTCAGAGATTCACAAAGGGTTACATACAGATGTAGAGCAAGAGGTAAAAACAGAGGTGTTGTAGAGACCAGAAGAAAAACAACAGCAAAAATAAGATAGAAATAAAAATAAAAATACAATTGAAATCAAAATATAAATAAAAATAAAAATAAAAAATACAAATAAGGGTACATGCACATGCATATCTATTTGCTTGTGAGTGCACGCGTGGATGTGTGTACGTGCATGTGCGTATGTGGATGTGGATATCTATATGGATGTATGTACATATGTATGTATATATATGTATATATATTTATATGTGTGTATATATGTGTATGGGTACATGTGTGGGTATATGTATATGTGGGGGTGTATGCATGTATAAGTATGTGTGCGTGTGTGTACATCTAGTTGTGTGTGTGTGTGTGTGTGTATTTATGTATGTGTATATGTATAGGTGAGTATGTAGGTAGGTACGTAGTTGTGTACATACGGATGTAATGATAGTTGGCCACACAGTTGTGTATGTATGAATAAGTATGGGTAAATGTGAGGGGACATAATGTGTATAAGGATGTATATCTGGATATGTATAGATGAGAATGTATTTATCCTCATTGTTACTGTTGTGGCTATGGAATTAAGAGATGTGTGGCTGCGCGCATACATATGTATATACATACACGCACGCATGAGAGTGAGTACGGGGGGGGATTTACACAGCACACGTGTGTGGGGGGGGGGGGGCGCAGGCAGGCTAGCATCTTGACCGCGATCTATCTATAATGTTTGTAGGCTTTTTGGGTGCCTTGTATTTCTAAGGGTTTTTTGACATATATCTTTTTTATATGTTTGCATGTCCCACATGCTATACCTTCATTTATGTATTCTTTTTTACTACTATTATTATTTTTTTCCTGCTGTACCCTTATTTGTATTTTTTATTTTTATTTTTATTTATATTTTGATTTCAATTGTATTTTTATTTTTATTTCTATCTTATTTTTGCTGTTGTTTTTCTTCTGGTCTCTACCACACCTCTGTTTTTACCTCTTGCTCTACATCTGTATGTAACCCTTTGTGAATCTCTGAAGAGGCCTAGAGGTTCGGGCATGTAACCCCATTTCAAAATGTCATCCGATAATCACTCCGGAAAGGAATATTCGGATAGAATGGGGTCTGCCAAAACTAGGCCGTAACAGCTGTAAGATTAAACTTCTGTTCATCCTCTAATTCCTTATGTACTTTGTACTTCTATATGTAAACCATGTTGGCAAAATAACATAGTCTGCCATGGACACCTGTGCTTTGGTTCTTTCTTTCTTTTTCTTTTCTTCCTCTCTTTTGTCACTTTTGCTATGAATTAAATTAATGAATTCAACGGGATACACCGTCTGCAAGTAGTTGGGTTCAGCATATTATCCTCCATTTTCTAATTGTTATATATATATATATATATATATATATACTTAATGGTGTGTCATAACATTTTTAACAACTTATCCAGTGTGTTGTGGACTTAAAAAAGTTGAAATTACTCTACTATGTGGTTCCTCACCTTGTTGAAATAGCAGCCAAATTTTCTTCATATCACATTCTGTTGTTTTAAAGAGAGGGACACATTGGAGAGTGTAGTCCTTAGTTCCCTGATTATTAGTAAAAGACAGCTGGAATACATTTAGTCATGCATCTCAATCTCACTGACGTAGCAGTAACAACAAATACCTTATGGTAGTTAATTACATCCCTGTTTTTTATCCAGAAGAGATAAAAGGGGCTTGGTTTAAATCCTAAAATATTTGACACATTTTACACATAATCTTTGAAAGGTAAAATACATTATTGTCTGCTGCTTTATTGTTTCTTCTACTCTACTATTTTATCTTGGGGGCCTTAACCCTTTTGATATCAATTCAGCCTGTGACCCAACTGGGTCTATAACACAAACTTCCTGTTTTAGAGTAATCTAAATTAAAACCATTTGTCAAAATTTCTTGTTAATTTGTTCTAAACTTGGGCGGTGAGCTGGCAGAATCAGTAGCACCACAGACAAAATGCTTAATGGCATTTCATCTGTCTTTACATTCTGAGTTCAAATTCCACCAAGGTTGACTTTGCCTTTCATCCTTTTGAGAATTGATAAATTAAGTACAAGAGTTGATATAAGTGACCCAATCCGCCTCCCCACCAAACTTGCTGACCTTGTGCCAAAATCTGAAATCATCATCATCATCATCATCATCATCATCATCATCATTATTATTATATCCCCTTTCATTCAGTAATCCACTGTGGAGCCATATAACTTCACCCTAGTTTTATTTACTACCCAATGGCTTCTCAGAATTTTCCATATTACTCTCTCTCTCTCTCTCTCTCTCTCTCTTTCTCTCTCTCTCTCTCTCTCTCTCTTTCTCTCTCTCTCTCTCTCTCTCTCTCTCTCTCATAGCCTTCAGTCTTTCTTCACACATCCCACTGGACTAAATTACTTTTTACATTTTCCTAATCTATCCTCCCCCATCCCACCAACTATCTCCATCAACTGTACCTTCCCTGACTGGTTATTATGTCCAAGCACTATACTACCCCCCCCCCCACCCTCACCTATCAATCACAATTCTCAAGCTTTAAGTCAGCTTTTTACAATGAGAGCAATGATGATAATAATTAGTCATTTTATTTAAAGTTCAAACACTTAAGTCAATTTTTGATATTTTTGTATAAATCATTTAAGAACAACAAAGCTTTTGCAGAATCATTTGGGACATTGGATGAAAAAAATAATAAATGCTTGTGGTATTTAATTACAGCTATGTCCCAAATTCAAACCTTGTCGAGACCAACCTTGACATTCATCCTGCCAAAGTAGCTACAGGCCTGTCCACTCTCTTCAGGATGAGAAAATTAAGTGACTTTGCCTTTCATCCTTTCAGAAGTTGATAAAATAAGTACTAGTTGAGTACTGGAGTTGATATAATCAACTTACCCCCTCTTTGCTGGCCTTGTGCCACACAAAAATACTTGCAGCACACCCACAGCACTTACATGGCACAAGAGTTATATTACATTAGAATCATATTACATTATGTGAAGGCATGTCATCTAGTGGTTAGGGGTGTTGCACTCATAAATGTTAGATCGTGATTTTGATTTCCAGACCAGTGGCATGTCGTGTTCTTAAGCAAAACACTTCAATTCATGTTACTCCTGTCCTCTCATCTGTAAATGGAAAACTTGTGACGGACTGTTGTCCCAGTCAAGGGGGAATATTGGCCTTCCCACCTAGCCTGTTGGGTGGCATCATTTAAAAGTTGCAACTGTGTGGAGAGGCACATTGTGACCAGCAGTGTGTAACAACATCCCAGAGTCAAGTCAATACAGTGATATTTACATTGTAGTAGTGGTGGTGGTGGTGGTGGTACTTGTAAATGCATCAAACTTCTATATAAAGGTGAAAATTTTGTTCACAATAGGCATGGCTGTGTGGTAAGAAACTTGCATGACACCTTTGGCAGGTGACCTTTACTATAACCTCAGGCCAACCAAAGCCTTGCAAGTAGATTTGGTAGATTGAAACTGAAAGAAGCTCCTCGTATATATGTGTGTTTGTGTTTGTCCCCCAACCACCACTCAGTGCTGGTGTGTTCACATCCCCATAACTTAGCCCCAGCATGGCCACAGTCTAATGACTGAAACAAATTAAGAATAAAAGATATCATTGCTTGAAATTTTTCATGTCACCTGCATTTTTTTTTTCTTCTAATCTTGTAGTCATTAAGAGAGTTTTGGTCAACTCAGCTTAGAAAGTTGACACCACTTCAAATGTGTGTTTGTGCAATCATGAGAGGAGATCAATTGATACAAAGAGAATATGTAGAAGTGGTCACTAACATACATAATATAGTGAACCAAAACATAAATTTTTACTGAATAAAAATCAACTAGAACTAAATTACAATGGAGCCATCTGTCAGCTCTTTCTTAGTAATTAGTGATAAGTTCAAAAACCACCTGCTACCCACCTCCTACACACATACAAGGACACTGCATTCTATTTTTAATTAACTTTTATATAAATTCCTTGTTGTCTCCATTTATTTTCATTAAGATAATGAGTAGTTCTTCTCATTATGAGTGTAATTTCAATAAATTAAAAATGCATATATATCTATATTATGTACATTTGCATCCACTTAACTAGTTGCTTTTTAAGCTTCTGGCATCCTTGAGTATATCTCTTCCTCACTACTAATTCTTTTCAGTGTAATTTAGCTTATAAACATGATGTAAGTTTGGTTTGTTTTTACTCTGAGGGACAGGAGGACATGATGTTCATTTCTTTAAAATAGAGCAGGGAAGTCAAAAAGAAGGAAATGGTTAAAATGTAGGAAACAGTCACTGACATTGCTGAGTTTTTGGGTTTTTTTTTTATTTAATTACTTTAGCTTCATCTTATAATTAATCTTACAACTACATTACTTAAAGATTCTCAAACTGATAATATCCCAGTGAAATATCTGGGCCCTTTCTCTTTTTTATTGAGATGTCACAATTAAATTTGTATCCTTCACTATGGTTTTGGATAACTTACAATGGTTTCTAAACCATTGTAATTTTACTAACCCTTTATATATCAACTCACCTGAAACTGCCCCTGATACTATGATAGAAGCTTTCCTGTTTTGAAGTGATCTAAATTAAAACCTTCCATCAAAACTTTGTATCAGTTTGTGTTCCAAGCACGAGCCCTTTAACGTTGAGTTATTTTATTAAATTCTTCATTATTTTCGAAATTAATTGAAACGAAGGCAGTGCATTTCAACAGAAATATGGTAACAAAAAGCTAAATATAATTGTGTCCATCCTTCCACTGTTTTTTAAGGACAGGAGTTAATCAATTATATCAACCCTAGTACTTGACTGACATTATATTTTATCAACCCTGAAAAGATGAAAGGCAAAATTGACCTCCATGGAATTTGTACTCAGAATGTGAAGAGGTGAATGAAATGCCATTGAGCATTATTCCAATGCACTAATAACTCAGCCAGCTTTCCCTCTTAATGATAGTTTCTAATTTAGACATAAGGCCAATAATTTTGAAAGGAGTGGGTTAATCACTACCAACAACCCAGTATTTGGTTGATACTGAAAGGATGAAAGACAAAGTTGACCTCAACAAGGTTTGAGTTTTGAATGTAAAGACCTGGAAGAAATGCCACCAAGCATTTTGTCCAATGTGCTAACAATTCTGCCAGTTCTCCCTCTTGATTTAGCAAATCCAGACAGATGAAAAGCAAAGGTGACTACAGCAAAATTTAAACCCACAGTTAGTAAGTTTGAATTTACTGTCACCAAGAATTGAAACTGGATTATATACTCTTTCAACCTCACCACAACTACAGTTGGACCTTTTGAAAGACATCTTCTTTTGGATACCTACTCTAGTAGTGATGATGTTCGAATTTATATGAATTGCCCTTTGTCTAAACATCATTTTGTCTATGTGTCCTTTTCTAACTACTTCTTTTCAAATTTTCATATAGTTAGCACCTACAAACCACATCATTCTTCATGTCTTGTTCTTCCTGAATTTAGCTTCACATTCACATTAGTCTGTTCGATTTGCACCCTATCACTTTTATTTGTGATACATTCAGTGTGGTCCATTGCACATCTCTTTCAACTCTTGTATTCAGCAGTTGTTCAACATTTTTTTTTCAATTCACATTAAATATTCATACCAATGGTTTTCAACAGCTTGTTGTTCAGTGTCCCCTATTTACTATATGACATTTTATAGATGCCCCTGCTCTGTGGTTTTTTTCTTTTTTTTTTTTTTTTTAGTGGGGTGGGGATAACAGATTATTTCATTCAAACAGAAGCTAAGTTTGCACAGTTGTTTATTATCCATATTTTCTTATACTATTTTATCCAGCAAGCACCTCTAACTCTTTTGATACCAACCTGCCTGAAACTACCCTTGGTTCTATGATACAAATTCCATTTAAAGTGATCTACATTAAAACTTTCCATTAGAATTTCATTTTATATCCCACACACCAGCTTAATTATGATAAAATTATTTCTCCTAAATTAGTTAGTCTTTTCAAAATTAATTGTAGCAAAGGTAGTGTATTTCAAAAGAAATATAGTTACAAAAGGGCTAGATATTTATATGGATTAGTACCAGCTATCTTTATCTTATATCTTGCTTCACTCATTAGACTGCAGCCATGCCAGGACACACTGCCTTGAATTTATTTTTAATCAAATGAATTGACCCCAGTACTTATTTTTCAGCTTGGTACTTATTCTATCGGTCTTTTTTTGCTGAACCAATAAGTTACAGGGATGCAAGCACACCAACACCAGTTGTCAAGCAGTGGTGATTGGCACAAACAGACAGAAAGACACACACACACACACACACACACACACACACACATATATATATATATATACACACACACACACACACACACACACACACACACACACACACACACATATATATATATGTATATATATATATATACACACACACACACATACACATGATCGGCTTCTTCCAGTCTCCATCTACCAAATCCACTCACAAGGCTTTGGTTGGCTTGAGGCTACAGTAGAAGACATTTGTCCAAGGTGCCATGCAGTGGGACTGAGCCCGGAACCATATGGTTGGGAAGCAAGCTTCTTACCACACAGCCATGCCTGTGCTTATATTTAAATATGTTTAAATATTCATGAAAGAACTTTGGTAATGAAATTATATTGGACATTGGTACATCTCAAGTCAAGTTTCTGCTCACTGATACCACAATATATCCTCAGTAATGCACCTTTTTTCTTTCTTTCTTTTCTTCTGTATAAATGTGTTGAATAGAGGAAAACTTTCCCTGAACTGAAATCGCAACCTTACTACAGTTAGCACTTGTATCTATTTTTTTTTACATTAACCTTTTTATAATTATATTTCTAATTAAATGCACTGCCTTTGTTTCAATTGATTTTGAATATAACGAAAAATTTAATAAAGTAGCTTTGTCATTATTGAGCTAGTATTTGGAAAATAAATTAACATGAAATTTTGATAGAAGGTTTTGATTTAAATCTCTTTAAAACAGGAAGTTTGTTTCATAGAACCAGAGATTGTCTGAGGCAGATTGGTATCACAGAAATTAACTCAAGAATTACTCCTACATTTGAAATCAGAAGTGTTAATTAACCTATTAAATGATATCATTTATTACTTACAAAGAATGAAGTAGAATCATTGAATTGGAAAAAATTGTTAGAGCATTGAATAGGAAGCTACACAATATTTTTTCAAATCCTGCCAAGACCAATATTTTATTTCTTTTTCTGGGTGTGGTTGATAAAAAAAAATACCAATTTGTGACAGAACTCTAAGTTTTGATTGGCAGAACGATAAGAACATTAATCTGGATGCATTGTAGTATTTGCTCTGGCTCTTTGCATTTTGAGTTCAAATCCTGATAAGGTCTACTTGGGTCATAGACTAAATTTGCCATTTTAACATCACCACCTGGTTCCTTGGTGCCTTCCCTCCTGACTAAGTAGTAAATTTTATCTATTTTTAACTTTTATTTGCAAGAAATAATTGCATAAGCCAAGAAGAAAGTCTCTATGTGATCATTTGACCTGACAGAAATAGTAGCCGCATCTTCCTCAAATAACATTCTTCCATCTTGTATAAAGTAAGGACACATGAAATAATACAATCTAAGATACACTGCCTTTAGTAAAAATGGAATAGTTATATCTGGAATGCTTTTAATTCATGATATGATTGATTTGGGCTAACCTGGGGCTAAACAACAATATAATGGTTTCTGTCCAATTACCATTGGTTTATTACGTGTAGTTGCGTGGTTTGCTTTCCAGCTATGTTGGTTCAGTCCCAGTGCATAGCATCTTGAGTAAGTGGCTTCTATGAAAGCCTTGTGTATAGAGTTGGAGACAAACTGAAATGCCTATTGTGTGTGTGTGTGTGTGCACATGTGTACGTATGTGTGGGTGCCCTTGCCTTGATATCTTGGAGTGCTGACTAAGGTATCACCGCCATACAAGTAGTGTTGTTTGTTTTCGGTCTTCCATGAAAGCATCTCTGGCCTTGAGGAAATATTACCTTGCTTGGTAAACAAGAGAAAATTGGCAGCAGGAAGTATATCTAACCATAGAAAATCTGCCTCAACAAATTCCTTCTAACTCAGGCAAGCATAGAAAATTGATGATAATTGGTACATTCAGACAAGTTTCACCTGATCTGGTGTCATGTTTTACCATATGTGTACTTTATCTCTTATGCTATTAATTTCTATGATAGTCTATACTCCTCTGAATTTTGGAACTCTCTACCAGACACCTTTTAAACACACCTCCCTTCTGTTTATTACTATTATTATGTCTCCTATCCCAAACCTCATTCTGATATCTACATCACCCACCTGTGAGACTCCTCCTACTTCTCTGTAGTTTTCTTTCATTCAAAGGTTGAACGTTTTGGACCTAACTGATCCTTCTTTTCCTCTTTCTTGAACTAACTGATAAAGACTTAAGTGGTAGGAGGGGTAACATTGTTAACGTAACGAGTCCCAAAAATATATTTAATGAATTACAATTACACCCATAGTTAAGACAAAAAGTCATTAGCTTTGATGATATGATTCTGGTCAAAGAAAAGCAGGAAAATGATACCAAGACACTAATTGATTAAAAATAGATTGTGATGGGGAATGCACTGAATTGTAAGTCTGATCTTTGTCAAATATGGTGACAGCTATCAATATGTTTTGGTCTTATGCAGCCTCCTGGTGGTGTTTGTTTTATTTAACATCTGTTTTTTTCTATGCTAGCAAGGCTTTGATAGGATGTAAGGGATTCTATGGCCAGATGCACTTCTTGTCACCAACCCTTACCTGTTTTTCAAGTAAGCTAGCTGATAATTTGTTGTCTGGAAATTTTAACAAATGTCACTATTTGCAGCTTGTTGCAAATGATAACATCACTGTATGTGGCCATAGCTCAGACACATATACACATATATTTATACACGCCTGCATACATGCATACATATGTACATTCATATGCATGCTTGTGTGCATAAATATATGTATATATGTACATACATACGTACGTACGTACGTACGTACATACATACAGTAAATAGACGAAAAATTAAGATCGTTTGTATATAATTCTCTTCAGTGTTATGATTGTTTCAAATATCTAGAGGAACTGTTTCCTCACTTTACAATAATTTGTATACATAATTAATCAATTAATGGAACAGTTAACCCTCAACTGTTCTCCTCGCATGGAGTGCTGACTAAGGTATTGGCATGGATTTCTTCAATCCTTATTTTCTATCACTAACACACATATACAATGAGCTTCTTTCAGTACCTATCTGTAAAATTCCTTCACAAGGCATTGGTCATCCTTGGCCTATATTAGAGGACACTTGCCTGAGGTATCATACATTGGTATTGAACCTTAACCCAAATGAACTTCTCAGCCTCACCGCAATCCCAGCACTTTATATGTCAATAAAATGTACACAACCCTAAGTCCTGTTTACTTTACCTGTCAAGAAACTCCTGTGTCACATGAACTCATTTTCTAGTCTTTATTATTTTAAGGTAGAGTCTTAGTATAAGAGACCAATATTTTCAGAGATTCGTATTCTTTAATCATGTCTATGGGCAATGAATTAGCAGTATCATTAGAGCATCAAACAAAATACCTTGCAATATTTATTCTTTGTCTTCTGTTGATCTTCTGCCAAAATTTGAAACCAGTATTATTCTTGGTCTTTACCTTCTGAATTCAAATCCCATCAAAGTCAACTTTGTCTTTCATTTCTCCGGGATCAATAAAGTACAAATTAAGTACTGAGGTTGATTGTATAGACTAACTCTGTCTAAAAATTGTTCTTCTTTTTCCTAAATCAAAAGCTATTATTTGGTCAAGTTTAATTTCATCATTGTCATACTCATCATAGTTTTAACCTCCATTTTTCCAAGCTTGCATGGATCAGACAGAATTTGTTGAGGCAGATTTTCTATGGCTGAATGCTCTTCTTGTTGCTAAGCCTCACTTGTTTCAAAGCACAGTTAGACACGTTTTCATGGAAGACTAGAAACAACATCGCTTGTATGATGGTGATGCTCATTTACAACCATCACATGATATCAAAATAAGGTTATACACAAAGATATACATATACAAAGGGCTTCTTTCAGTTTCCATCTTCCAAATCCATTCAAAAGGCTTTGGTCAGCTGGTAGTTATAGTAGAAAACATTTGCCTTAAGTGTCATGCACTAGGACTGAACCCAATTAACTAATCCTTCCATAAATATATCATTGGCTTTCTGCAAAATATTTTTAGTTAGAAAAATTTAAACACAGTTTTCAACTTCCAAATCTGGAGTAAATTAATTTCTTTTAAGTTCTTTTGTATTCAAAAATTTTCTGATTCGCTTATTTATTATTAGCACAATGTCATTGCAAAATGACATTTGGGTTTTGTTTGCTATTAGATATTTTAATTCTCTCTAGAATTTTCTTTTAGCTGCAGTTAGGCTTTGCAGGCTAAGAATTGTTTTTCTCTTAGTGAGTTGTTAGCTGAATTAACTAACAGATTGTCTTATTCTTATTACATATAACAGTGAGAGCCAGTGAAGTGATAAACTAAATCCCTTGTCCTGTATCATTCCCTAAATAACCCTACATCAATTTGGAAACCTATGTTGTGCACATACTTTTCCATTCTTTTTTTCTTTGGTAGCTCAGAATAAAGATCTTTTGTCTCAAGTCTGGTTATACTTCTAAATATAGTACCATTAGAAATGTATTCAGATTCTAAATAATGACCTTATTATTTTCATCTGCTGGTCTTTACAGTTTATTTGTTCTAAAAGCTAGTTTTAGAAAAGAGAAAAAAAATATAAAAAAACTTCACTGATTTCAACAAAGATTATATCAAGTTATTAGATATCTGTAAGAAAGCAGACATTTTGTCGATGATTCTGTTGATTAACTAAATGTCTAGATTTACATAGACTAACTAACCTTGGTCATTTTCTTTTTCTATCATTATTACTACTTTCTTCTTAAATAAATAACTTAGTCCAAAATATTAAAGGGTGTTAGTATGTGCATAGAAGTTAGTTTTTCTTATCATTTAATGTCCATATTCTATGCTGGCATGGGTTGGATGGTTTGACATCCAACTAACCTGAGAACTGTCTTGCTCTTTAGTGTCTGTTTTGGTAAGATTTTTAATGGCTGGATGCCCTTCCTAATACCAAACACTTATCGGTGCACTGGATGCTTCTTTTTCATAGCACCAGTATTAGTGAGGTCACCAAATAACTCACAAGACAAGACTCCTTTGACAGAGTTGGGGATGCAGTTTTGAAGGAGATGGCTTTGTGCTAAATGTTGAGAGAAAACCTCATAACTAAAGGGACAGTCTTAATCTAGAGGAGATACATGTCTATCTCAGTAGGAAAGGGGGAAGAGGATGGTAGAAATGAGTTATCAGGGCATACCCTCAAGGTACAAGAAGGCGAATAAAGAGAGAATAAGGGCAAGGGATGGCTGGATGTGTTTGTAGGTTTGTGAGAATGACAGACAGTAGAAATGAGGACAGAATTTGGAAGCAAGGACTGGTGAATATGGATGAAATATGAGACTTCCATATAAAAAATCAATACTGTCAGAATTTTTTCTGTTATCCTACTTTCTGTTATTTTCTTAATTATAATTTTCAAATTCTTTCTGAACAATAGCCTCTTTGATTTTCAATGTTCAAATGGATAGTAAAATTGCCGAAAAAATTATGATTCAGAAAATTAACCACCCATAGTATTGATAGCCATAATATCTCAAAATCATTATATTGAATGGCAAATAAGATTGTACAACATTCACAAGTTCTTCATAGAAATTAGCAACAGTACAATGATACTACCATTTCTGAAGCTACATACCACAAGTACAGGCTTTGCTACCCTTTGTATCTCAAAAAAGTATGGGACTTGGTTACAAACTATGGAGTCAAGACTGGGTTGGCTCATTAAACCAATTGGAAACAGACAGACATACAATAGATGCACACACTTGGATTTATGCATCGATAGTTCAACCAATACACCAACTCAACCACATATTTACAAATGCTGGGAACTCTCTTAATTCAAAAAGTCTTGTTGCTTTGTTAGTGACCAGCTTGAACTCTCCCAAGAAAAACTTACATAAACTGAAAGAAAAATCACAAACACACACCCCTCTACTGCTCCACATAGGTTGCATAAAGCAGCATTTGGTTGTAAAACAAAGAGTCTTGTGAAGAACAGTTTGGTGATTTGATAAACTTCAGTTTTTCTCTATCAGGTCTAGTTTTCTGACTAGACCTGATAGAGTAACTATTTTATTCATACAAAAGGCATATAGTATGAATCAATAAAGAGAGCATAACACAAAACCAAATGAAGTACAAATAAAAATTCAAAATTGAAAATGCACATTGGTTAAGATTTTTGGCAGAAAATTCAAGGAATAAATTTGCACTTTGTGCACTGTGAATGTTGAGCAACAGGAGTATCTCATTTTAAACATCAGCAATAGTTTGCCATCATCACAGCATCCCAATGTCTTTGGTACCAAGTTTCCATCTCCTTGATGTCCTGATGGAATTGTTCACTTTGTTCATTGCTAACATTCCCAAGATATTCAGGAAAACAATCAAGATGACTAAAAAGATGACTCTTCATGCCAACTCTGATAAAATGTTATACAGACACCATTCTCCAGAAGATTCTTCTCTTTCAGTCGAAAAACCAACAGTTCTGCAGGAATATTTTGGGAGGTTCAAGTCATGAACTAGATCATTCAACTCTACCAGGGAGAATAGCTGAGGTAAAGTCTCAACTGAAAAGTTTTGATCTCTAGTGTCTTCTTCGGGTGATAAATCTTCTTTGGATGAGGATAAAGTTATCTGAGGCAAGACATTGAAGACAGGAACAGGAAGCTCTTCACTTTGTGGAACTGGTCTAATAACAGAGGCAAGATTAGGATAGACAAGTGTTTGTCGATTTTTTTTCCGGTTAATACCCTTCAAATTTAGGTTACAGAGATAGCAGTCGTCCATGTGGTTATAGGGCTCCCGCCATACCATTGGTATAGCAAACCTCATACTTTTCCTTGTCCCTGTAGTCCATTGTCGCAAATGTTCTGTACATTGTTTGCAGACCCTATGCAGTGCCCAATATTTATTTTGGTCTCTCAGCTTGACCCCAAAATATACCACATATGCTCTTTCAACAAAATCAGTGTATTCTCCACAAACAACACATTTGAAGAGGACATCTTGCTCATTTTCTATTGCTTAGTTCACCACAACATCTAAAATGTATAGAAAAAGAAAAAAAGCTTAGAATTAAAACAAGGTAATGAACACTGTATAGTGGACATACACACATACATAGTGACTACAGGGATATTCAATAACTTGAAAACTAAATCTGATCGGTCAAAAAGGTTATATTTGGATTCAGGAGACCGATTTTGTATGGGAATGATGTCTATTTCCTAAACACCAAAATCCTTGTAGACCAGTGTTATTAATAAAGTATATCCAGTGATTTCTTTCTTTAGAAGGACTGAAATAGTTACAAGTTATTGGTATATATTTGTGTAGGTTAATGTTATATTTTAACTATGTAATGAATATGTATGTTTACTAATATACATGCACATAGTGTGCTAGGAAGAATGTGATAGGTTTCAATTTTCAGATGGAGGTCATTAAGCTATGCTTTTGCCTTGTCTCTGTGAGTTCAGCTGTTGTAATTGTATTGAATTTCCTTTCTTGCCTCACCATGTCTATAAAAATTCAATGAGAAACAAATTTTCTTTTCTTTTATTTTTTTTTTGCAGTTTTTATGTATAATTATTTTATAGTTACCATGGAAACCGAGTGTTCAGCATGTGTGTTTAGTATAAATAGTACAAGAAACAGGCAAAAACTAATAAAACATTTTTAAAAAAAAGAAGGATAAGTATAACAGGACTTTACTTTGAGAACAGTAAATTAACATGGTTCTGATAGAGTAACAAGTTTTTTTATAAACCAAATCCTGAACAATTAGTTTCCACTCTCAGTTATAAACTCCATAATTTCCTATATATTTCTAAAATACTTCAGATTCTTGAACATCACAACAATATTCATAATTGCAAAAGGGGAGACAGACTTAATGTTTGTTTGTTTTTTTGTTTTTTTTTTTGCCTTAACCTTTTAGCATTTAAACCAGCTATATCCAGCCTGAATATTCTACCAGTTATATGTTCAAACCAGCCAGATCCTGTCTCTCACACCTACCCTATAATGTCATTCCAAATATATGCAATCACACAATTGAAATTTCAAAACTACAAGATAACTACAAGGCGTAGGAGTGGCTGTGTGGTAAGTAGCTTGCTTACCAACCACATGGTTCCGGGTTCAGTTCCACTGCGTAGCACCTTGGGCAAGTGTCGTCTACTATAGCCTCGGGCCGACCAAGGCCTTGTGAGTGGATTTGGAAGACAGAAACTGAAAGAAGCCCGTCGTATATATATATATATATATATATATATATGTATGTATGTGTGTATATGTTTGTGTGTCTGTGTTTGTCCCTCCAACATCGCTTGACAACCGATGCTGGTGTGTTTACGTCCCTGTAACTTAGCGGTTCGGCAAAAGAGTCCGATAGAATAAGTACTAGGCTTCCAAAGAATATGTCCTGGGGTCGATTTGCTCAACTAAAGGCGGTGCTCCAGCATGGCCACAGTCAAATGACTGAAACAAGTAAAAGAATAATACTTGATTAATTTAAAACAAAGTGGATGATAAGCATTACATTTGACTGAATAATGTGAATACTAAAGGGTTAGCCCATTAGGTGTCATTTACACTTAAAACTCCACTTAAAATTACTCAATTATGATTTGTTTAAAACCAAAATACCGAATACATTTTTTTTTTCTTTTCAAATTCTGTCTTCCTCTTGTAGCATTTTCAATGAGAGCTTATGTTTTTAAGCACTTTCTTAGCCCCTTGTCCTTTACAAGAATCATTTTCTCCTTGTTACATACTTATTACATTCATACATATGCCCTTTCACATGTTTTATAACAACACAACCAACCTCTTATGCCCTCTGATGTATCCACAAAACCTCAACTGCTTAAGTTCATCTTTTATTTATAGAATGCTCTGTCCTTTGTTAAACCATATCAAATTGCTATCAGCTAAGATAAGTGGTATAAGCTTTACTTATTTATTACTATTGCATTGTGATTGAGGAAAAGGTTATTTATATGATAGCACTCCTGATAGGATTCTCCTTCAGAAATTCGTTACAAAAGAACACAGTTAATTTATTGGCTCAGTACTGTTATGTTATAAGCTTTTATATTATATTCTTTTGAAGAAATATTGTCTTTTGGTTTCCTTCTCATTCTTCAGTCCTCCATTTTTGTAGGTGTTAGTTAATTATCTCAAGAATTACGTGAGCACCATGGCTCAGTTTGGTGTTAAGATGATGAAAATGTTGGTCATGAGTTCAAACTTTACAACTACTACTATACTGTGGTGGAGCTGTGCTTCTAGGCAATACACATAACATTTCTTCTCTCAACCTCCCTGACTGGCAAATACTACTACTATACTAGCACCACCATTACTACATGGTTGCTTTACCTGCTAGAAATAGCAGCTGCCAAATTCCCCTTAAGCCATACATCCTGCCATTTTAAAAAATTATGAAGTCTTGGACAACACTCAGCAATGTATTTGATATGTGATATCTTAGAAACAATGGATTGGTCATTGTTGGAATGCTTTTAATCATAGATCTTCTCAGTCAGCAGATTTGGGGTTAAACAGCTACTACTACTGTCATTTCATCATGGATTGAACTATAGAAAGGGGATCCAGCTGTATATGTGAATTATCTCATGGATATTAGAATGGAATAATGGGAAAAATACATTTTCTTTGTTATTAGCAACATTTAAAAAGTATTTTTTATATGGGACACCTCTACCCCCTCTCTAACCGTCTACCACTCTCCTTTCACACTCTTATGAACTTATTCACCTTTCTATATACTGAGTGTATACTCTGACACCTTCTCACATCTTTGTCTTCCTCCCAGCCTGTTCCTCTATAATATTTTAACCTCTCAACACTGGCATGAAGCCACCTCTCTCTAATAGAACCTCACTCACTTGAGGGGTCTTTTTCTTTGTCTTCCAAGTTACTTGGTAACCTTATTAGTGATAGTGTCATGAAAAAGCATTCAGTATATTCTGTAAAGTGGTTGGCATTAGAAAGGACATCCAGCTGTAGAAATCATGCTAAAGTAGACACTGGAGTTCGATGCAGTCCTTTGGTTCATTGGATTTTATTGAACCGAACAACACATACCAGTGTGGCAAATCCACATTAAATGATGGAGGACAAGACCACAAGTTTGTTGTCTAGATGTTGCACCATTTTTTCTGGCTTCTATTGTCATCCTTTCATGTTCTTCTGAATCTGCCTACCTATGCAACCTGAATTCTTTGCTTTTATTTTCTCCCTATCCGCATTCTTATACATTGAGGGTACACCCTGATACCTCATTTCCACCAGCCTTTCTCCATTTCAAGTTCGGGTGGCCATGTATCTCTACAGCAAGATACCTGTACCTATCCATCTATCTTACTTTAGCTTCTCAGCACCTGGTACAAAACCATCTTTCATTCTACTGTCATCCCACTCACCAGATGGGAGTCTTAGTTTTGCAAGCTACATGATATCATTATTGGTGGTGCAAACAAAAAGGTACCCAGTACACTCTGTAATGTGGTTGGCATTAGCAAAAGTAACCATGTCAAAAAGAGATATTGGAACCCAACCCAAGCCAGCACGAAATTGACATTAAATGATGATGATGAAAATTTTGTCACTATGGAACTGATATTTAGAATATAAATTAACATCAAATTTTGATGGAAAGTGTTTTAATTTTGATTACTTTAAAACAGGAAGTTTGTATCATAGAACCAGTGGTGATCTAAGGCAGATTGGTTTTAAAAGGGTTATTATTGTCTATCTTTCTCTGAGAATTTTTTTTTATGGTACATCTGTTACTGGCCATTCTTGATTAGCTATGAGGAGAATATAAGGAAAGAGGGGGTGTGCCAGAAAAGGATGGGAGGGGATGTTGGTAGGTCTTATTATAGTAGTAGTGATAGGGAAAAGAGAGGTGAATGCTTCAAGAGAATTTTGGTAAGAAGTAGCATAGCATATTCAGAGAGATAAGATTATTATATCAGAAGAGACGGCAGGGGTCAATAATTAAAGTGTATTAGTATAGCTACCCTCACCCCAAGCAGACATTTTAGAGAGAGATGTTGTGTACAGAATGTGCATGTGTGGGTGCACCATATCAGATATGTGAAGAATTTGTAGAGCAGGTCATATTTGCACTCTAACAAAGGTTAATAGTTGTTGTGTGAAGAGGTAGTTTATTAAACTCCAAAGAGAAAAGGTATTTTCTGTAATACAGTCTTGATAATCTACCGCATCAAATATCATTGCTATCATTTTTAGCTTGCGTAGCTTAAATTGGTGGGTTCTGCTACAGCTAACAATTCCACCAGTACACCAACATGGTTACAGTATACATAATGGGAGCTAATGTTTAACAATGTTAACTTTCATAATACAATGACTACAGTTGATGATAGTCTTCTACTTTCATTAAAATGAGAGCCAAGAAGGAATTTGCTACATAGTTTCTTGACTTGCTCAACACAGCAACCAAATATCTTCTCAACAGATTTCCCTAATGTCATTCAGATGGAGACCACAGGAACATGAAGCCAACAAGAAAGCTCACCTATCTATCAATCTATCTACCTATCTCTCTAACATGGGTTAAAATCTACCTATCTCTTTAACATGGGTTAAAATGTTTGACTAGGACTGGTGAGCTGGAGAGCCACACCAAATTCCAATCTGTTTTGGTTTGATTTCTATGGCTGGATGCCTTTCCTAATACCAACCACTCCACTGAGTGTACTGCCTATATCTACCTTTGCTCAATATTGTGGCTATATTCTATTCAACATGCCTATTAAAATCTTCACAATTTAGACTTCACATTTTATATCTTTTGATATTATATCTTTTGACATTACAACTAAAGATGTAGAAATAGTCACAGGTGAATACAACACATCTCACACTAGGGATATTAAATCTGGATATCTTGAGTGCTGAAATAATGGGTTGGTTCCTAAATATTTCATTGGTTTACTTTGAGCCCTAATCTCACTTATACAGTATCATAGTTGCAATGCTATCCTTCTGTCAGGTTTATTACATATACTTCAATACCACATTTACCAAACTAATAATTCCAAAACTCATTTAGATTTAAATTTCTAATTCAGATAATCACACACTACACATATATATATTATGTATACACAGGGTACAGCAAAAAGCACTCCCTCTCATTTACCCTTTTTTGGTAAACATCTTAACAGCAAATGCATGGTGTGTACCAATCTAAACCATGATGGTAACTGAAAAAACATGGTAAAACATTAGCTAGATGAAGTCACCATTACCACCTGCCTAAAATTAAAAAAAAACTCTGCAAGGTTTTTCTCTTACACCCTGTTTTGCATATATTGTGCCAGTGTCACGAAAAAAAAAGCACCCAGTACTCTCTGTAAAGTGATTGGTGTTTAGGAAAAGCATTCAGCCTTAGAAATCATATTGACACATTAAATGATGATAATTATGATGATGAATGAAATTTTTAAAATAACTTAGAATTATCAGATAAATAACTTTAGCAATGGAGAATCTAAGACATTAATCTCTTTCAATAACACAGACAACATATTACATTACTCATTTTACTAACTCTTGTAATCTTTTACTGTGACTACATAGTTGTTTATATTGTCAAGCTTGCATCATACAGTCTAGATTTTCCCCTTTTTCAAACTACAAATTACCAATAGTCTAGAACTATTAGTACAGTCATACTAGCACTCCATTGGTTATGGTGACAAGGTTTCAATTGATCCAGTCAGCCAAACAGCCTGCTCATGAAATTAACATGCAAGTGACTGAGAACTCCATGGACATGTGTACTCTTTACATAGCTTTCAGGGAGATTCTGCATGACATTGAATGTGACAAGGCTAGCCCTTTGCATTACAGATGCAATTCATTTTTACCAGCTAAGAGGAGTGGAGCAACATGAAATAAAGTCTCTTGCTCAAAGGACACAGTGCTGTTTGGAATTGAACTCACAACCTTACATTTGTGAGCTAAATACCCGAACCACCATGTCACGCACCTTCAGTCAGCATGATAGATATATGCTTAGCTGTTCACTTGTAAGTGAACATGACATGGTAGATTGTACTATGCTTTTGCTGGTCATTTTATATGCCAGACCTAAACTCCTCAGAACAGTTGGGGGGAGAAAGAGTGTGAAATACTGTACTCAAGTATGCCTTCACATACATGACAATGATGATCATCATCATCATTTAACATGGGTTAAAATGTTTGACTAGGACTGGTGAGCTGGAGAGCCACACCAAATTCCAATCTGTTTTGGTTTGATTTCTATGGCTGGATGCCTTTCCTAATACCAACCACTCCACTGAGTGTACTGGGTGTCTTTTACATGTCATTAGTACTTGTCACTGGCACAGATGCCTTTTATACGTGTCACTGGCACGGGTGCCCTTTATATGTGTCACTGGCACGGGTGCCTTCCACATGTCACCAGCACTAGCCACATATATTCCATTGCAAAAGTTATTTACCTGGTATCCTTGGTTCCAAAGCCTTGGTGAATTAACTGTTTTGCTGAACCATCTGTGGTAACATAATGATTCAACATACTTCTAACCTACTGATTATACACTATTAATTATTGATGATGATTATATATATATATATCATGATTTTTGACATCCATCTTATATGATGGTATTGGTTTAACATCACACAGTTTTACATGCCAAATTGATGGTCTTTTTTTTTTCTCTCTTTTTTCAACAGTTCTAATATACTTAGGATCCATGTAGATTTGTGTTTACATTTAATACTTGCACTGACACTCTCAGTTTTCCTACCTATAAAAGCCATAGCTAAGAATAATTTTATGCTCAATAAACAGAGGATTTCTCAATTCTGTTATTGTCACTAACAAGTGCAGTGTACATAATGCATGTAAATACACAGTATGCATAATACCACTTGTAGTCGCACAATTAATTAGAGTGACAGCTATGGGAACTTCAAGATCCCCTCTGATAATTTATCTGCATCTAAGGAAGTGCCAGACAGTCAGTTGCCAAAACATCTAGTGTGTGTATATCAATAAAAGTTATAATACACATTGGTGAAAAATTACTGGTAAATTGGTACATCAAATGAAACTATTTTGTGCTATTTACCCCACCTGAGTAACACTCACTTATTCTTCTCGCCATTAGAAATACAAGTGTTTAATTTATGTTAGCTAAAATAGGAAACACCCAGATTTGTTGGAGGGTGAGCAAGTCTGATATCCTTAACCCTTTTGATATGAACCTGCCCAAGACTGCCTTTAGCTCTATGATACAAACTTGATTTTCTAGAGTGATCTAAATTAGAACTTTCATACTTTCATGTTAATTTATACTCCAAAGACCAATTTGATAATGACATTTTATCTAAATTCTTCATTATTTTCAAAATTAATTGAGACAGAGACTATATTTTAGAAGAAATATGGTAACAAAAGGGTTAGCCAGTCAATTATTGTACTTAAAAGCAACACCTACAATTAAATGTTGCTTATATTTGCTACTAGAGCAACAGATGTAATGATTTCTTAAAAATTACAAATTCATTAGGGAAAGGCACATTACATCAGTTCTGTACATTCATTGTATTTATTTGGTCCAAGAGGAGAGAAAACTTAAGTCAGTCCTGGCAGGATTTGAACTCAGAACATATTAGGACAAAAGTAAATATTGTAAGGCATCCAGAAATTTAAGGGGAGGGTTTGGTTGATACCGTTAGCTCTAGTATTTAAATGGTATTTTATCGACTTCATAGGGATAAAATGCAAAATTTATCTCAGTGGGATTCAAATTCAGAAAGTAAGAAACTGCAGCAAATACTGCAAGGCATTTTGTCCAACAGGAAACAATTCTGCCAATCTACCAAATGATGATGATGATAATCTTAATAATGATGTTGATGGTGATTGTAGTAGTGGTTGTAATGATATAATCATGATAATAGTGGTAGTGATGATAATCACGATAATAGTGGTAGTGATGATGATTAGGATGATGGTGGTAGTGATGATGACACAAGGGCTTGAAACCTGACAGAGAACATAATTATAATAATGATGATTAAATATGATCAGGAATTTATATTTGTAAGACCCCATATTGAAACTAGCTTGTAGCATGAAAGATTTTATGGAATTTTATGTTTACATCAAATTATTGAAATTTCTTTTAAAAATTATTGGTGAAGAAAACTGAATTCTTAAGTAATATAGTAATATTTCTTGAATATATATATCATCATCATCATCATCATCATCGTTTAACGTCTGCTTTCCATGCTAGCATGGGTTATATATATATATACACACATACACTCTGATCTCCACCATATTTATTTCACATGTTGTGCTGAAATACAATACCTCAAACTCTAGAGGATGTTATTGCTATATTAGTGTGACTAGGCATTGCTAGTTGTAGGAAGTAGCATCATCTTTAGAGGAGATCTCTGCTTTTTAGCTGCAAACACTTCTGATTCATGCTACATCTGCCAAACTATAGGATTACATCACCATTTTCATATGTCGATGTCGACAGCAGAAGTATTTCTAAAAATACTCTTTATTGGAGGAAGAAAAAGAAAAGGAACAAAAATACCAAGTCATATTCTAGAGAATCTTGTATTTTTAACTATCTATAAGACATTCACTGTTTATATGAGTTAGTGTTTTCAACAAATATATTAAACATAAACTGCAATGCCTCATATTTTCTGTAAATATTTAGGATAGTGAAGCAGATATTAGAAAATATGTGATACCTGGTAGCAGTTAAATTCTCAAGATACAATCTCATTAAAAGATATAAAGTAATTTTTTTCTTGAAAGTTTTACTTGCTAACTTATTTTAAGAATTTTAAAATTTATTATGTTTCAAATGGTGATGGGTGTTTGGTTAAAAAGTTTGTTTGCAACCACATGGTTTCAAGTTCAGTTGCACTGCACAGCACCAACGTGCCCTGCAGTGGGACTGAACCTGAAAGCATGTCATATAATGTATTTTACAATAGCCCTGCATAACCAAAGCCTTGTGAATGGATTTGGTTGGTGAAAACTGAAAAGTTGCTCATTGTGTTTATGTATTTTACACACACACACACACACACACACACACACACACACACACACACACACACGCGCGCGCATATCCACAAACCATGCTAGCATGGAAAGTGGACATTAAATGATAGTATATCTATGTATGCATATACATCTAACCCATGCCAGCATGGAAAGCAGATGTTAAAGGGTGATATATATGTATGGGTGGGCACTTGTATCTTCTTGTCTTGACATTGTGTGTTACTTGTGAACAGTTGTTACCATCATAAAAGCAGTATCACTTATTTGCAATCTTCAACGAAAACATGTCCAGCCATTGTGCTATTTCTGTTTGAAGGACTATGGGGAATGTTATCTTGCTTACAAATAGATGTTGGAGACAGGAAAAGCATCCAGCCATAGAAAATATGCTTCCATGAATTTTGTCTGACCCATGTAAGCATGAAAACCTGGATGTTAAAATACTGATGTTGCTGATGATAACTTTATAAGATCTGTTAGACTGTATTAGGATTTCTTGGAAAATTTAAGTTTAGCAATATATTTTTGGGGAGAAATTTTAAAATCCATAGTACTTGCACTTAGTTATTTATCTAACACCTTTTCTCTTAATTCCTGTATTTGAATAGTGAAAGTTTTTAATGACTTATTCTAAATTTAAACATAATAAGTTTAGAAAATTAGATGATTAATTTGTAAATGTTGGCCAAAAATCTATAAATATATAGCGCTCTTTATACTGTAAATAAAAAATTAGATTTAAATTATATTAAGCAATTAAATATGAATATCAATCATTATGCATTATTTTTAAAATTAACACCATATTAAGCACTGTCATATCACAGAAGATATTGCATGAAGTATAAAGTAAAAAATAATGATAATTTCTATTTTTGACACAAGGCTAGCAAGTTTATGGGAGTGGTAAATTGATTACATGAGCCCCAGTGCTCAACTGGCACTTATTTTATTGTCCCCAAAACAGATGAAAAGCAGTCAACTTCTGCAGGATTTCAACTCAGTACATAAAGAGCCAAAAGAAATGCTGCTAAGCATTTTGTCTGATGCACTAATGATTCAGTAAGCATATCACCTTAACCCTCTAGCATTTAAACTGGCTATATCCAATCCAAATTTTCCATTTGTTTTATGTTCAAACTGACCAAATCCAGGCTCTCACACCTACCTACAATGTTATTCTACATTAAACAATCACATCATCAAAATCTCAAGGATATGAGATAATGCATGATTAACTCAAAACAATGTAAATGAATAGGCACTATGTTTGACAGAATAACCTGAACACTAAAGGGTTAATAATGACAATATTTACTTTTATTTGTAAAGGTGTTGCTCTTAACCCTGTTGTTTAATGAAGTTGATCTTTTTTTTTAATCCATCCCCCACTTCGTTTTTAACACATTAGTCTATCACAATATTTGGGGTGTCTTGATGTCTGCTGACTCTGCTTGATGTCTTATATTAAGTGAGCAATTAGAAACTCCCTTTGTTTGCTGTTTTCGACAATACATTTGACACCTTTTATTTCCTGCATTATTTATAAACACTAGCAGAAAGACCACCCTCCAGGCAGTTTTCTGCTAGCCCCTTGATAATATTTTTACATTTGATTTCCAATTCTAATAATTTTTATATTTTACGTCTAATTATTTCTTTGTATAATAGTGTTCACTTGCTTAGTAAGAATTGCTTTCATTATTGTATCACAGTCATAATCTCTCTTTTTTAAACAAGCCTCGTGGTAGTCCAACAACAGAGGGAAGAGCAGTTTGTCAAGTTTTTACCTTCCCCTCAGAGCAACAAAGAGATTTCAATTCAGCAGCCTTTCTGTAAGCTTTGCAGTATGTGTGTGTGTGTGTGAGAGAGAGAGAGAGGGGGGGGGGGAGAACATTGCAAACAATGAATGAAATAAACATGAAATGAAAAAATCATATAAATAGAAGGGCATTACTACAGATGTATATGTATAATTTTGTTGCCTCATGACATCCAGAAAAATGGATATGTTTCAACAAAATTTTCTACAAATACCACTTAGATGTTGTGGCTTCAGGGTATATAGGGATTTATGAGAAAGAATTTTTCTGACAGGGTGGAGAGAAGAGTTTTGGAAAATTCACATGATCTGACTTATTCCCTCATAACTTTCAGGAAGATGGGTATCTTTTAAAGAAAATTTATACAAATCCTTTTCAAACGGCATGGATACGATTATAAAGAAATTTGTGGGGAAAATTTTGTTAGGGATTTTCCTCATTTTTTTTTAAACCACAGCCTTCGAAATGATGGGGGGGGGGGCATCTTTGTATGAAAAATATTTTGTAAACTCTTTTTTTTTTACACCCCCTCCCTCATCATCCCACTCCAGACTTATTTTGGCCAATTTATTTTGCTCTTCAAAACCATGGGAAGAGCATTTTCGGTAAAAAAGTTTTTTAAAATTGTTAATATTTCCAGAGGGAAAAGTGAGTGGCTGTTGTTTCTAGCATATCCAAAGACAACCCTCCCTGTTTCTTTATCACTCTCGCATGTATTAATGTTTTTCAATATGTTTTCCCCATAAATACATTTATATGCTATAAAAAAGAAAATTTGAGAAATTATGAATTTTTTCCAACCTCACTCCCTGCCCCCAGTTGTTTCTGTTTAGAAATTAAAATATTGGAGAGCCTGAGGAGGTCGTTGCTGCAATTTATCCACAATGATTTTTAAAAATTACGGAGATGTACTTGCATAGCAAGTGACTTGATCTGAGATTGTGTACTGAAACAAAAACAATTGCAGAATAGATGTTTGTAAGCCATTCAAGAACACAGAAACCGTTAGTTTCATGACCCTACTTATATACAGAGGTCCCGATGCATCTACGTAACGATATGAAAGGGAGGGTTAGTTTTTAGGGTTACGGTTAGGGTTAGTTTTAGGGTTAAGGTTAGAGCTAGTTTTAGGGTTAGTTACATTTACACAGCATACATTTAAAATGTTGTGTATGTAACATCTGTATTTAAGTAGTACCATTGAGGGACCTCTATATTTAAGTAGTACGAGTTTCACTTCAACATTAAATTTCATTTGTGTCAAAATATTTTCTTCGCTTTGAAACCACGATCTGTTCACTGACAAAACTTCACAAAAGTAATGCAGCACAATTTTTGTCAGTGAACAGCAAACACACACACATACATTGCCTTTCATTTGTGTGTATGTGTATCTATGTGTGTGCACAAGTGTGTCACTGTTGAAATCACTCATGCAACTTGTTTGTGTATATATTGGCTTAGTGGTACAGAGTGTTTGGAAACTGTGAATAAGGTATAAGTTTTGGGTACTTGTTGGTAACATTTTTTTGTTCTCCTTGTGTTTTAACAGTAATTACATTCTAGGCTCTTCTCACAGCTATCCTGCACTAAAAATATTACAGCTCCAGCTAATCTATATGAGAAGCTAGTGAAGGCATATGACCTAGTGGTCATGATGTTGTGAGTTCAATTCTTGGAACAAGCAGCCTCATGTTGTATCCTTCAGCAAGGCACTTTCTTTGACATTACTCCAGTGATTGCTCTCTCTCTCTCTCTCTCTCTTCTCTCTCTCTCTCTCTCTCTCTCTCTCTCTCTCTCTCTCTCACACACACACACTAGATGTGATGTTAGGTCAAAGAATGAGAAAATCAAAAGGGTATCTGTATCTTCTCATGGCTACACACCCACCTAAAACAATTAGTGACAGCATGGTACATGTTATAAAGCCATTCTCATTAGCAGATGACTTGGCTTTTTTTTTTTTGTATCAGAACCCATACTCAAATATATAAAACAAATCATGAACTATAACATACACTAAGATTCATTGGTGCTGATATTCCTATAAATTTCTGAGATGTGAATGGAATTATAACAGAAGTCTAATACTAAACCATGTGACCATGAAACATCTGAATAAACATAAAATTTAAATTCTGTTGAAATATACTGTTTCAAGTAATTTTGAAACTAATGAAGAATTAGTAAAATAACTTTGTCCCTATTGAGCTAGTTTGGAACATAAATTAACATAAAATTTTGATAGAGGTCTTTCTTCTTTTTTTTTCTTGCTTAGATAACTTTCAAACAGAAAGTTTGAACCATAGAATCCACTGTGGTCTCAAGTGGGATTGGTATTAAAGGTAATGGTTGTTGGTTAAATATTATTGATAGCTGTTCCAATTTGTTACCAATAATACAAGTTCACAATATTCTTGTACCAAGTGAATGTATCAATTTGTATATATTCATTCAAGTGGGATTAGTAAGGTAATGGTTGTTGGTTAAATATTATTGATAGCTGTTCCAATTTGTTACCAATAATACAAGTTCACAATATTCTTGTACCAAGTGAATGTATCAATTTGTATATATTCATTCAAGTGGGATTAGTAAGGTAATGGTTGTTGGTTAAATATTATTGATAGCTGTTCCAATTTGTTACCAGTAATACAAGTTCACAATATTCTTGTACCAAGTGAATATGTCAATTTGTTTATATTCATTATTTAAATCTCTTCTGATGAAAAGATTTATACAGTAATCAGTATTTAATTTCTATTTTTTCTTCTTTTACCTCATCTAGAACTTCAATGCTGTCGCCCGGCCATTTCCAGCAGGCCAACACTCTGGATTTTCTCATGGAAGTGGGTAAGTATTTCATTTTTCCAAAATCATCAGGAATTGCCTATGTCCATCAACTTAACTTCCTTCTTCAGTAGAATATCTGGGTTTTTTAGCTCTGCAGAATTATGTTTATATATATCAACCTTTTTCAATGTTGCTAACTGGATTAAGTATATTAAGATTTTTTTTTTAATATTTGATTGATTAATGGGAGAAGGTACAAAAGAAAATCAAAGCTTAAACAAATGGAAAATTCTAACAATGAAATAAGATAAGAATTTTCACCATTGGATGGATAATTATTCTAGATTATCTTATCATTTAGAAAGATTTTGAAAGTATCAGATTTTACTGTCTGTTTTTTTGTTTTTTTTTTCAAGGGTGTAAGTTAATGTTTATAGATTAAACCCTTTCTTGAGAGGAACCAATATTAATTCCTTTCTTCATTATTTTGAATATACATCATTTTTCTACCTTTCCAAAATAAACTCTTATATGTTTTCTGAATGTTATTAACTAAGAATATGTTTCTATTCTTAGGGCCATTTTCAGTGACTATTCTATATTTTTTATATCAATTGCTTTAAGTTAGCAGAAAGAGTCATACATCTGATTAAATATATTACATATGTAATTCCATTGCTCTAGGTTTTCAGTTGAAATCTTACTAGCATCAACTTTATTTTCATCCTTCCAAGATAAATCAATATGAGTAATATGGTGAAGTTGACTCCATAGTTGGATATATTATATAGAATTGTATTATATCCCCAAAAGTATGTGATCTTAAGTTTAATTGAAAGACATTCATATTTTATGCATGAAATTATGCTTACATATATAATAGTGAGCTGACATAAATGAAAGGTTATATATATGCATTTTTAGTGATATTGTTTGAGGAAGAAATTCATTCTAACACTCTAGTGGTATTTCTGATTGTAGTTTACATCATGTCCATTCTGAATATGTCATAATAAAATATGATTGAGTAGATTCATTGATCTACTATAGACATTTAACTTGAAACTTAAGTTCTCACTAATCAGCCATGAAGTCTAAGAGAAATGATAAAGGCTCAGTCCATTTTAAATTAACAATTTTTTTATAAATTCAATCTAAGAACTAATATAAATGATATATAGTTTATAAGGTTGATTAAATTTTCAGGAATAGTTTTTTTTTTATATGTAAGAAATCTGTACAACACTTATCTGTGATTATATAATCTGTACAGGAAAATTGGCACCCATAACATGAACCAATGTATTCATGTCATATAAAGAAAACAAAATAAATATTTATTCAAAATTTTAACATTCTGGTAGCATTAAAAAAAATAAGATACTTTTGAGACATTATTAAAGCACAACAGATTTATTATATCATATACCTTATTGGCTTGACAATAATTGTTTACTGTACACATACACAAGCCTGTTGCTAGACTTTAGTGCCTGGGGGTGCTTCAGAATATTCTGGGTAGGCACTAATTTGTAATAATGTTAAACTGCAGTTACTAAAGTGGAATAAATCTGAGGGTGCACCATTGAATAGTGATGGGGCAATACCATCCTGTGCACCCTCTTAGAGACGGACATACACACGTCTGTTGAAACTTATAAGTAACACTGTCATCTATATATTTCAATATTAAGCTACTATACTTTATTATGAATCAGTAGTATATCTTTATTGTTATTTTAAATGAGAAACAAAATGTTTTATATTGCTTAAATTTAAATGTATTTCTTTTGACTTTTACTCTCATTTTCTCTACATGTGACTTCCAAAATTCTTTGATATGCATTTCAGTACTGTAGTTGGCAATAACTTAGTTAAATTAAAATTAATTTCTTTAGAAAAACAAAATTAACATTTTTATTTCAAAGTAGCTAATAAGATATTTTTTTAATTAAAAATATATATTCTATGGCATGTTATATAGAATAACTTTAAACATAACCTTTCATTCCTTTTACTTCCATAGTTTCTTTTATGATACTGTTGTAGTTATTTACAGATATATTTTAAATTACAAGGAATTAAATTTAGCTTTCTGTTAGAGAAACTTCTATGCAGTTGATTGACTTGCAAAGATGATTGCCTTATTTCCCTCAAATATCTCTCTCTCTACTACTTATATCAATAACCAACATGGCTATATTGATTGAATATTGTTTCTTTTAGTCAGTAGCTTACAAATTTAATTTTCCATATATTTTTTAACTTAAGCATTTTAAAATCAATCTTTTGTCCAAAACATTAATAATTCCTACTTTAATCCCTGTTTCTGTAGAATTAAACATCTGAAAGGACAGCCTCTCCCCTCAAACTGGACAATAGTCAACTGAAACAATCTAAAAACTGTTTAGGCTTAGATAAACTACAAACCTACAATGAGATATGACTTTATAACTGTTGGATGAGTGGTACTAGTAGTCCAATATTCTATCCATTCAGACAGAAGAAAATATCAAATACAGTGTTTCTAAGAAGATGGCATTATATTAAAATCAAATGATAATAATTGCTACAATATGTAGCAGAAGGAAAAGCCATTGCAAAATCATAATGCCAATACTGGCAAGGTATATAGGATAAGTTTCTTTTTATCATCTGGCTTAATGGTTAGAGGGTTCAATTCACAATCTTACGATTATGGGTTTGGTTCCTTGAGAGAGTGGTGCATTGTGTCCTTGAACAAGATCCTTCATTTCACATTGCTCCAGTCTACTGACATAAATAGGTGAAATAAGTGCCAACTAATTGCTGTTGCAGCCCTCTTTCTCCTTCCAGTTTTCACATCTTGGATGTTCCATTGGGCTGAGGGTAGGAAGAGGGCTAAGAAAGTGTATGTCTGCTCATGACTACATAGGCACCTAAGAAAATTAGGAAAAGCATGGTACATGTTACTGAGTCAGACTTGTTCATGGGTGACAGCTATAGATGATAAAGAATAACATAATTAAAGTGCAGAACCAAGTAAATGAAATCCTCACAGAATATTTCCCATCATAATCTTCATGGGTCTGAAAATATATATTCTGTTAGAAAATTGCAAAATTAAAATGTTTAATATGATTTTTAGAAAAAGTGTTAGAATTATAATACTAAACCTACTGCAAAATATAATTGAACAGGACAGTTGTGATCATATTGCTTTTGAAAGAGATTGGTGTGGGGCAGAGCAGGTTTTGAAATAACTGAACATTTGAAATAATTTGGCTTTTGATTATACATTATTAATGGGGGAACAGAAAGTTAGATTTTTATTTACAATTTTTGCTTTTATGTATAGAAGACTACATCTTTTCCTTAACATTTTCTTCATAAATTTTCCTTTAACTATTTAAAAAGAATTGGTTTCTGAAGATTTATTGCTATTACATTTTTGTTGATGAGATAGATTATTTAGATACAGAATAAATGTGTAATTATACTGCCCTATTATTTGCTATTTCTAACATTAATGATAAGGGCTTGAAGTACTCCATCCTTAATCATCTATATTTGTAGATACAGGATACCAAAGCCTCAGGGCAGATCAAGTTATGTGACACTGTAATGATCATTGATTTATTCTGCATTGTAGAATTCATCAAGAATTCATCATCTAAAGTAGTTAATTAGAGCTATTTCTGTTGATTCTGCAGTAGCCCATGCCATGATAAACCATGTGTGTGTGTGTGTGTGTGTGTGTATGTATGTATATATATATATATATATATATATAATATATATGCGTACATAGTATGCATAAAATACCTTTCTATTTAATACTTAATTTCATCATGTTATTAGTTTTTCCTTCCAAAGGGCTTTTTAACCCAATATTTATACAATACTATTTATAACCTTACCTTCTCCTAGTACCACCATTCTTATATATATGTATGTATAAAACGAAATAAGAACGTAACAGATAACAATAAAAACATACGGACAGGTAAATCCAGGATGGATCATTCAGGGCCCTCTATTCATCAGTCAAGCTTCAAATTACGATACTGTTTTGACCTGTTACAATTGAGATTGCTCAAAATTGGTAGGCCCGAAAAAACTAAGCTAAGTACATTAAATGTTTGGAAAATAGCAAGTGAATGTGTACATATATAGATAAATAGAAGTATATATATAGAGAGAGAGAGGGGGGGAGGGGGAGAGAGAGAGATGTATAGATATGTATATATATATATATGTATGTATATATATATATGTGTGTATATGTGTAGAGGGGAATTCACAAAAAAACAAAAGACGAAGACAGGTGGTGTAGACAACAAACAGATGTATTAGTTTAACGCTCAGGAAGTGAAAAAGTCTTTAACATTTCGAGCCTACGCACTTCCACAGAAAGAAACAAGGAGAGAAAATAAAGAATGTGTAGTGGCTAGCGATCTATCATGGCGAATATATGTATGTATATATATATGTATGTGTGTATATATATATATATATATATATATATATGTGTGTGTGTGTGTATATATATATATAGCGAGAGATATATATATGTGTGTGTATATATATATATATATATATATATATATAGAGAGAGAGAGAGAGAGAGAGAGAGAGAGAGACAGAGAGACATGTATGTATTTATATATATCTGCTAAATCGGAAGCCTAAAATGGATCCATAGCTCTCGTCTCAATTACGAGCTTGGAACCCAGATAATTTGTTATAACACTTATCCACCTATTGGTTTAGATTACCAGTGAACTAAACTCCCATATTATAGATAGATAGAATGACAGACAGGCAAGACTTACCCCGGGAAGTTTCCACTAAATTTTCTTCCTTTTTGCTCCTTTCTTTTTACATTTCTTTCTAATGGCTATAGATTAGCCACGGTAGTTTTATTTTTATTGTTGAAGGAAGTTGATATAATATGGGAGAGGTAAATTCCAAAATGTGTGAAGGACCTCTTTTTTTATATGTGCATGATATCTTAATATTCAGCATGCTTTCATCTCATTTACATGTCATTGTTATTTTGAAAACATTGATATTTTTAAACTAATAACATACCAAACCAGAATTTAGTAATAAACTCTTTTTCTTAAGAAAAGTAAAGGGAAAAAAAAGATGTGGATGCAACTGGGTTAAAAATCCTTCTGATATTGTGTTCTACACAAAAGTGATCATGTTAGTTTTGTTAAAAAAGAAATAGTGGGGATTGTGCAGAATGCAATATTTAACAAACTACCAAAATTCTTTGTTTTAATGAATTTTATTCTTTAATGTACTGTAAATAAGTCCCCTCTAGGAAAGCTGCTAGTCACTTACTTACGCTATAATTTATTCAGAGCATATTTACTCAAACTGATATCAGAGTCTGAGAGAGTTTCTGCAAAGGTGCAGACCTAACAGTTACTGCACAGAAATGAAATGTGAGCACTGTGGGCTGTTTCCATACTATAGTTAGAAGAGAGCTAAAACAGGAGTCGTGATAGGTATAGCATGATGTAAGCCTTGAAGATCAAATGAACAACAAATTCAGATGATCTTAGGTAACAAGGAAAATATATTAAGAATGTCTAGAATTGTCTGTTCTATGATAGAAACTTCCTGTTTTAAAATGATCTACATTAAAACTTTCCATCAAAATTTCATGTTAATTTATGTTCCAAACATCAGCTTAACTATGACAAAATTATTTTTACTAAGTTCTTCATTATTTTCAAAATTAATTGCAACAAAAGCAGAGTATTTCAACAGTAATAATGATAACAAAAGAGTTAATGTAGAATGATATAATGATAAAAATTAAGGAGGCAAATTCTAAAAATTTTATACAATCAATATTTGTATTATGGATTGTCAAAGTATAACTGAAAACCAATTTAAACATGTATGATTGGGTTATTTTAATTGGGTCATCTATAACTCACTTAATGTTCCTTTAGAAATGAAATCCAGATGTGGTTACAGCTATTACAAGGGAGATAATCATTTTACCATAATTCAGTACAGGATTAGAAATTTAAAATTGAAATTAAAGAAATTTAAAGAAAAAGATGCACAGAATTCACATGTTCAATATTTTGTTTACTTAGTCTGAAGTTCTTATAATCTATCATTCATTATAGATTTAATTTTTTAATATTTACCGTTTTCTCTTTTTTTGTTTTTTTCTTTTAAAACATTTAAAGTAAAAAAATTTATTTTTGTAATTTGTTTAAGTTTTTCTCATGGTTCTCAATAAAAGCATGTCATGTTCTTATTAGATTTGTTTGAAGTTGATGAAATTTACAAAATTTATTGAAGAGCATGTCAAAACCCACTGACAATTTGTTTTATTTTTGTTTTCATTGATCTTACATTTGTTTCACAATGCATGTGAAACTATTTACTTATCACATCTTATTCTGTCTCTTCCAACTCTGTGTTGTGTGTTCAGTTCTTGGTTTTTATCCTATGTGTATATTTCAATGTACAGGGAAACCTTTCCACCTCCACCAACAGTTTTTCAGCCCTCTCTTAACAAATATACAGAAGCTGAGGAAGACCGCCCCACTTCTACACAGCAGTCAAGGTCTTTCAAATTATTACAAGGCTTGATGGACAGTGGTCAAGGTAAGGTGTGATATCAAGCCATATCCCAAGGCTTTTTTTCTTTCTCCATCAATTTACCTGCAAAATTCCTGATTTGATATATTAAAGGAAATATTTATTACAATTTGATAAGTTTGAAACAAGAAATGATAGTAATTCTCCTCTCTCTCTCTTTATCTCTCTCTCTCTCTTTCTCTCTCTCTCTCTCACCACATTTTTTCTCCATAAACTTGTGGAGGCATATATCCAATAACATTTTATGCAAACATTGTATATAATTAACCAAGTTAGCATTTTTGTCAAAATGACCAGAACAAATTTGTTTCCACTTGTTCTCTACATTTTCATGGAAGTATTATGAAAGCTACACATTACTTTCCCATTTTACTAGTACTAGAACCAAAATATTCCAAATCATCATTCTGTAGCACAAGCTTTGAGCAGTTTTCTGTTGTTGATTTATACCAAGTTCCTAGACTGACACCATCTTAGAAAAATTCTTTCAAATTTCAAATACGCTATTATAGTATGAAACACACATGTTAACCATTGAAAAACAATAAAAACTGTTAACTACACTTGATCATTATTTCATATCAAAATTTTCCTCACACTGCTAACTATGATTAGATAGCAGATCGTGCAATAAAAATTTTGACATCCAATAATGAGTGAAGTGAACAGTTTTTGTGTTTTTGAATGATTAATATGGTTTTCATTGTGTAATTGCTTTAGTTTCAACACACAATCTCAGATCAAATCACTTGCCAGACAAGTACATTTCTGAATTTCAAATAAGTTATATTTTTCTGAAAGCCTAACAAAAGAAGAAATAGGATATAAATAATAATAATAATGAAATTACTGTATACAGTGCTCAGGTGCACTACAACTTGTCAAAAGTGCGTATAAAGCCTATGCTGTAATGTACAAATGTCTGGAAAGTGAACAGTGTACGAGTCAGATACATGCTTGTGTGTGTATGGAGGGGAGAAAATCAGGTATAGTGTTGGCGAATCTCAGGAATCATGGAAGTTTTGAAGGATGCAGTGCTCCAACAACTAACAACTGATGCTGGCAGTTTGTTCCATACTTCAGCAACTCTTAGCATGAAAAAGTGTTTACAAAAGTCATAGGAGCTGTGCTGTTTTCTGACTTTGTAAACATGTCCATGGGTGTTAGACAGGTGGAATTTGAAAAGGTGCTCAGAGTTATTGTTAGTAAGATGGGTAATAATTTTATTGGTGTCTGCCAGACGTAGGAGTTTCGATGTATCCATGCCCAGGGAAGTAAGGCTTTCAGAATATAGCAAATGCCTGATGGATGGTATTCTCTTGGTTGCATACCGCTGAACGGTTTCAGACCAGAGATGCAAATTCCAGGTGAGGCCACACCATAGCTATATAAAGCCTCAGATAGATAGCCTGAGAGCAGCTCACAAAGGACTTGGTAAGTGATGCCAAGACACCCTCAGCCTTCTTGGCAATTTTAGCAATGTGTTTTGTCCAACATAAATTGCTGTCAACAATAATGCCCAGGTCACGTTCACAAGAAGACTTTTTGAGATTAGTGTTGTGGAGGGAGTAAATAGACACTGGGTTTTTCCTCCTAAAATGCATGGTGGTACATTTGTCCACAGCCATCTTGAGTTGCCAGTCCATGATCCATTGCTGGATCGTGTCCAGGTCTGATTGCAATAAAGATCTATAGTGTACAGGATCTGTCCTTTTTATTTCGAGGTACAGCTTGATGTCATCTGCATATTTCAGCACTGTGGCATATTCTTTAAGTTGGCATCTATATCATTAATATATGCAACAAATAGAAGGGGGCCAAGAACAGATCCCTGTGGTACACCAGATGTCATCTCATAGGGTGAAGAGTGCTGTCCTAGAACTGTGACAACCTCTTTTTGGCCAATAATAAAGGACTTCAACCAGTTATAGAGATCATCTCTTACACCCATTGCAGAGAGTTTCACGATAAGTCTTTTGTGTGGCACAGAATTAAAAGCCTTAGCAAAGTCAAGGTAAACAACATCCACCCAGGAGCCGCCATCAGTGATTCAGGTAATGTCCTCAAAAAACTCAGTGAATTGATTACAGCAGCTGAAGTTAGGAATAAATCCAAATTGTGATGGCTGGATGAGGCTGTGAAACTTCCAGAAGTTCCAGAGGGTTTCTCTGACACAATATTCTATCAGTTTGGCGATGCAGCTAGTAAGACTGACGGGGCGATAGTTGACAGGCGATGTGCAGTCACCTTTTTTTGAACAGAGGGATAACACTGGCAGTTTTCCACTGCTCTGGAGTATCACCATTGTCAAGACAGAATTGAACGAATAGTGAAAGTTGGATCAGAAGAAAGCACCAACCACGTTTGAGAAGTAGCTATGTAACATCATCGAGACCAGAAGAGGCATAGTTACATTTCTTAAGGTGGCATTGTAGCATTGTTGGTGTAAATTTCATAGTAGTTATAGAGTCCGATGTCAGAGGTGATGGAGATGGAACATTTTGCTTTTCGACAGTAAAGATACCTGCATAGCATCCAGCAATAATTTCTGCACATTCTTTGGGATTGTCAGTAATCTGGACTGTGTGGGGATTGCGAAGGGGACCAACTGGAGTGTGAGTTCTCTGCTTTGAATGTACATACCTCCAGAACACTTTGCTGTCAGGGTTGGTTGCTATGCACTGTTTGAATTCAAGTACTGCCTTTTTTTCACCTGCTTGAGATGGTTGGATGATCTATTGCATTTTTTCCTGTTAATCTCTGATTCTGATTTGTGCATTTTGTATTCCTGTTCAGCATTATGACGTTCTTTCCTGGCAAGTCGGACTGCAGCAGTCTCCCAAATTGCACTATTGAGTGGTTTTTTGTGCTTGCGTGGTACCGATGCTGCACATACCATCCATATTGAATTCAGAATGTTCTGAATTATAGTGTTCACATCTCCATAGACATAAAATTCAAACCAGTTTGGGCGTCGCAGCTCGGTACGATAAGAGTTCCAGTCTGCTTTATTCCAGTCAAAGCAGGCAGTTTGAAGCTTGGTTAAGATAGATATATTAATGTCCAAAATGAAATTCAGAGATATTGCACCTGTTTGGTTATCCAATCTGCACTTCACTGAAGACTTCTACAATGGTACTATAGGGATGGGTATATACTAGAATTAACATTTTCATCATCTTCTGGTTGAGTTTGCTCAGGCATTTTTGACCTGAGCATGCCATCCGTCTCAGTCCTACATTAGTTGAAGGTCTTCAGGGAAGCATGCAATGTCTAGACACTGGATTAAGATATTGATATTCATTAAAGTTTCAGTATCCATTCTTCATTTAGACATTAAATCAATATGATTTGTTGTTCTTATATCTCAGAGAAATCACTTCAGTGCCATTTTAACAGGTTTGGAATTATTTATGGTGGATATCCATTCTTTTCTTTAGCTTGCAGAAGATTCAAGTTTAATACTGCACAATTGTGCTAATCTTAATCACACAGTAACTGTGTTACTTAGCTTTGAGCTTATACCTCTGTATGGTACCTATTTACATTTAAGAGGATTGAATCAATTAGACTTGAATATTTTGAATATTCAGCAAAGAGCCAATGTCAAGAGATGACTCAAGAATCTTAGATATCATTGTTTTGAGTCCTGTTATTTTTAGGGTTCGTAAAATAAGCACCATGGAGGTGCCTGGCTTAGTGGTTAGGGTGTTGCACTCATGATTGTAAGCTTATGGTTTCAAGTCCTAGCCCAGACAATGTATTATGTTTTTGAGCAAAACATTTCATTTCACATTCATCTAATCCATGAAGCTGGCAAAAATGGATGATCCAGCAACAGAATGTCATCTCATCAAGGATTGGGGAAATATACACCACAAAAACCAGGAAACTAACCTTATAACCCTATGGATTGGAAATGTCCTTTTTTTTTTAAATATAGACTAGAAATAGTCTTATAGATAATTAATTTTAGATATCACTGTTTTGAGTCCTGTTATTTTTAAAGTTAGTAAAATAAGTACCTGTTATAGTTTGAGTGATAAACAATTGGATTAAAAATAAATGCCTGCCAGCTCTGACAGATTTTACAGCTGAGTTCCATAATCATTTGGGATATTGGAACACCACTGAAGACTTTGTCTTGTAATGGTTTAGGGATAAATACTCTGAAATGTGTAAACTGTATATTCTACTAGAAATGAGACCCCAAGTTTTCAGAAATAATGTTTGTAAATGATCTGCTCCCTACTCTTGGTAGACTGGTGAACTAAGCTAAACTGAAACAAATGTCATGTTTAAAAACAGCAATATGCCTGCGCTGAATTTGAACTTATAGCTTGTAAGTTTGTTTTCCAATACTTTATCCACCTGACCATTATGCATTCTATAATGCAGTGAAGGAATACAAATCTACATGCTTTGACAAAGAATTCAAACACTGTGTAAAAATTTCAGATTTGACATGAAGAAGAAAAAAAGCTGTACTGAAAACCTAAATGAAATGAAATATCTAATCAAATGAAAATAATTTCCTTAATTTAAAAAAAAAAAGTTATTTTGTCTAATTATTTCTCACTGGAATATACCACCTGTATACTTATACAATTGTCATTCATGACCAAATTTGGTTGTGTACAATACAAAGTTATCTAGCTGGAACTCAATATCAGAAAGAAAATAAGCTAGGGTGTTTACATGCAAGCAAGCTAGCTGCTACCTGTTTAACATAGGCTTGGCTGTTAATTCTATGGGGTGGGGGAACAGTCGCTCAGTATAATCAAAAAGCAAGTATATTTTTGTTGTTTTTTTTCTATTTGATAAGAGAGCTAAGAAAAGGTGTTTGTGTTTTTTTTTTTGCCCTCCCCCTCTCTCTCTCACACACATCTCTGTTTAGTTGAAGGAGAGCTTTCTCTAACCTTCTAGACAGCCTGTTTGCTGCAAGATCTATCACAATATTTACACATTACTAGTTTTAGTTATGTCGTTTCTGTTGTACTCCTTATAGATACCTAGCTATCATCTATCTAGAAGGTGCCTACAGAGGGTTGGGTGGGTATATACATGCACAAAGAGGATTGGGTTGGTGTATAGTAGATAGTGAGAGAGATGAAAGAATTCATTATGCTCTGTGTTATGAAACTCAAAGTGTGACTGACAATATTTTGGTTCTGTGCTGGATAGAAGCACCAGATTGTTAAAATACTTTTATCTCAAAATAACTCATAAGAAGAACTATTTTAAAAAATTACAAGAAACTAGATTATGAAACATTTTTATTTTCTTTCTATATTTATCTTATTTATGTGATTATCATGTGTCAAGCGCTGTAGTAGAAAGAGGTTAACTGCAGACAAATGTACAGGTGTTCTGGATTAATAAATATGATGTGGGCTGCACTAAAACACCACATTATGCTTTTCTATTATGTATTATTTGTGTATTGCTGCCTTATACACTTAGCATTTCATATTTCTACACAACTCTGCATTAGATTGATTTACATATACACCACCATCATTGCCATTATTTGTCTGTCATCCATGCTGGCATGTGTTGGATGGTTTGACAGTATCCAATAAGTTTCAGGGCTGTGTTGAGTTCCAATGTCTGCTTTAACATGGTTTCTATGGCTGGATTGCCCTTTCTAATGCCAACCACTTTCTAGAGTGTACTGGAGCTTTTATTTTTTTTCATGGCACCATCACTAGTGAGGTTACCATGTAGTTTTACGAGAGTAGGATCCCTTCGACTGAATGTAACTATAGTAGAAAGGGAGGCAACTTTATGCTAGATGAGTGGCTAAGAAATGAAAGGAGCCAGAACAGGTTTCTTTCTGTTGTTTTGATACATGTTACTTTGCATTATATAAAAGTGAAAGGCAGTGAGCTGACAGAACCATTAGCATGTCAGACAATATGCTTAGTGGCATTTCATCTATCTTTATGTTCTGAGTTCAAATTTCACTGAGGTCAATTTTGACTTTCATTCTTTTGGGGATCAATGAAATAAATACCAGTCAAGCACAGTGTTCAATGTAATCAACTGGCCTAGTCCCCACCCCATCCCACCACCACATACAAGAAAAAAATTTCAGGCCTAGTGCCTGTAGTAGAAAGAATTATATAAAAGTGTAAGTAATTGGAGAGGAGCTGGAAGAGATGTAAAAATGATGATAGTGATGCCACTTTACACTATACAGCACTAGACATCACTTGATACTGCAGCATGCATACATTAAATGGTATGAAACACATGGTACTATGCAGTGCACCATATCACATTATAATGCAACACACTGCAATGTTACACCTCTCTGCATTAAAACACCTACACCACAAGGTACTCACTCTGTGGGGCATCCACACTATAACACCCAAACCATGAAATCATCCCACAAATAAGGTATTTTATTCGTTGTCTTTGCACATTGGACCACCACATTTTTTTTTATAAATGTCATCACCACCAAAGCTTTGTCAAACAAAGACAAAAACAATGAGCTTCCATACAGTTTCCAAGCTATGTCTATAGTAAACCAAGATGCCATGCCATGTGAAGGAACACAAAGCCATCTGTGCTTCAGTCAAAATAAACTGCAATAAATCTAATTATTGGTCTGATGAGAGCACCAGATACAATGTTTGATGCTACAACAATTATGACCCTATAGTTTCTCCAGCTCAAATCATTCTTATTTTGAAATCACTTTTCATTCTTCCAAAGTAGATTAATAAAATAAACACCTGGCTGTTCCTACTTTCAAAATTTTGGCATTGTTTATCCCTATGTAAGAAGTCATCATTTAACATCCACTTTCCTATACTTGCATGGGTCACATGGAATTCATTTAGGCTGATTTCCTTTGGCTGGATGCCATTTTTGTCACCACCCCTCAACTGTTTCCAAGTAAGGTAATATATCCACGTGGCTAAACATGTTTTCACAAGAGATTGGAAATGAATGATGCTGCTTATATGACAGTGATTCTCATGTACAACTATTACACAATGTCAAGGCACAGAGAGAGACACAAACACACCTATGCAGATGCAGGTACATATATATAAACAGGCTTCTTTCAGTTTCCAACTACCAAATTCACTCACAAGGCTTTGGTTGGCTTAGGGCTATTGTAGAAGACACTTGCCCAAGATAACTTTAATGTGCATAATTTGACCCAGACTATAGAGATAATATTCTTACAGTCTAGTATGTAGCAATGATATGACAAACAACTTTTTGCATTTAGTTTTGTCTTTTACCATTATTATTTTTTTTTAATTCTTCTATTATTTAAAACTAAACAGCAGTAATACATTAGGAGTTAATTCAGTCAACATTATTATATCTAATTATATAAACACTATCAATAATTCTAACAATGTTTGATAAAACTCTGGTAATAAAGAAGCAAAAAGAGAAGTGGGTATACATTATATTCATTTTCTCAAAAATTAGCTCATTGTGTCTTTGTTCTTCCTTCACATTCATTCCTTTCTCACTTTCTCATTTTTGTCATCTTTATCTTCTTTTTTGCTTTCACTTTTACATTGATTTCTCTCAGTGTTCTCTATCGTTCTCACATTCTTTCTGACTCTTAAACTTTTTCTTAAGCTCTCTCTCTCTCTCTCTCTAAATATATATATATATATATATATATATATATATATATATATATATATATCCTTTCTTTCTTACATGCTTCTGTCTCTCACATATGCAAATTTCCTCTCCTTTTCCCCTCTCATACATGTTCTCTCTCTTTCTCTTTCATACTGTTCTCTTCTATTTCTTTCTCATAATGCCTTCTCTCTATTTCTCTTATACATGTTTTCTCTCTCTCTCTCTCTCTCTCTCTCTCACTCACTCACTCATGACCCCTCTCTCTCTCTCTCATTCTTAATTACAACTCATAATAAAAAAAAAATGTTAATAAAATGACAAACTATTTACCTGATCAACTATTTCAGAACCCCCTCCAACCCTGAGACCCTTGAATCCGATGCAGTCACCCAACAGATCTCGAAGTGTTTCTCCTTTACCCTCTCAACAAGCAAACAAAGGGAATACAGTAAAAGCTGTAGGAAACTGGCAGTACAACTCACCTATAGGGCTGTATTCCAAAGAAAATGCTGCCAACACTTTCAAGGATCAAACACATTTACTAATCAGTTCAAATAATGGGTAATGAAAACAACACAAATCATTATATTCAACATTCAGAACCTTTTTCTTTTTTTTTCTACTGTCCTTGTTCTCTTTCTCTTTCCAGAATGCCTATGCTAAAATTATGTAGGATATGTAGGGTATTTTCTATCATGTATGTACAAGCTAGTACAGAATGCTTTGTATTATGTATGTATATTAAATGCATAAACTCACAGTTGTTGATATGTATGTATGTATGTACGTATGAGCTCATAGTTGGTGTAATAACTGAAATGTATGTAATCTATTGTTTGATAAACATGAAGGTCACATTGTACAGAAATTATTAAATATGAAAAATAGGTGACATTGATAGTAAATACCCTGAAAATATTTTCCATAACTCTTCAGCTTTACAAAGTATGTGCTGTAGAATGGACAGTAAGTTCCCAACAAGCCACTTCTACACCACAACTGAAGTTATTTTGCTTCTCTTATTCTTCTCATCTATAATGTTCTTTTTTAGTTAATCACTTGTAAAGTGTTGGGCCCTGCAAGCCTGATTGAGTTCCAACTCTCTAGAAGCAGGTGAGGTCTTTAGTCATGATCTATGGATTCCTTAACCCTTTGGCCTTTAAACTGACCATATGCAGCCAAAATGTTTTTTCTGTTTTATGCTTAAATTAACCAGATCTGGTTTCTCTCACCAACCTACAATATCAGTCCAAAAATAGTCACATCATCAAGATATTGCATGATTAATTCAAAACAATAAGTATAAACAAGCATTATGCTAAAGGGTTAAGAAAATAAAGCAAAAATAAAGGGGGCAACTATGCAAATGCCCAGTAGGAGTAAAGAAATCTATAACCAAATCCATTGTTTTGTATGACATATCAAACAGTTCATTTTCAAACATTCATTTTCACATGTTCTGTAGAGCAATTTTGACCTCCCGCCATCAACATTTCTTATTTTTTCTAAATAATAATCTATATTCAGAGAGAAAAAATTTTCCTCAAAAAGTATTCTTCTTTCATTGTGAATTGTAGAAAGGATGAATATCAATAGCTAATCAGATATATTCTTCATCTTCATTTCTCAACAAAGACACCCAAAATAAATTTAAAAAAGAAAATGCAATATTTCAAATAATCCAGTTAGTTTTGTAATATTTCTGTTCAGTGTGACATCATGTTTATAAATATGTAATTATGAATTTATGTTATACACTATCAAACAGCTCAAATATCTTTTTGTTTCAGATATTTCTATTCTGCCACTTCCAAGGTATAAAATTTATTATAAAGGAGGATAATAAATAGTAATGAAAGTTGATTTCCACATCAGTTCAATATTTTAAAATCCATATTTACCTATATATATATATATATATATATATATATATTTTTAAATGCATTTAGAATAACTTATAGTTTGGTTCGTGTGTGTTATTTGAAGTTTTAGTTTACTAGCAGCCATCAACAGTTGACTGCAAGTAAGCTGAAGTTTCGAAGCCACTGTCAACTTTTACCTTGCAAAACTTATGTACTCTTCAATGATCTTTCAATTAAATGTTAAATTGTATTTATATATAACTTCACATAAAAATTAATACATACATATGCACACACACATAATTAAGCTGTGAAAGAATATTTCTCAGTCAGTGTTTTGAATATATATCTTCCTTACAAATTTTAAATTTTGATACTTTAAAAGAGAGACTATCATTGGTATTTCTCACTTGTGCTGTAGAAATCATTGTTAATTTTGTATTGTACTGTACAAGTACTGTACAACTTTGAAGTTTCTTTGGAACATATCAGTAAATAATTTTAAAAAATACCTGAAATATATCATCACTAACATACGTTATCAATTCGTGATGTGTAGCATGGTTCGTAATTGAGTGTTCTATGCTGTTCTGGATCACTGTTAAATGAATTGGTGATGAACAAGGATAGATGTATTCTATAAGAAAGACAACTTCCTCTCATGCCATAGATGCAAACAACTTAAAGATTTACATTGCACCATTTAGATTATTTAAGAATATATTTTTTACCCCTTTTTTCAACTTATATTGAGGAACAATCTGTTAGTTTTGTTTGATAGATTTTTTTTTCTTTTGTAATTCTTCTCAATTTAAAAAGAAGCAAAGGCAGCAAACTGGCAGAAACGTTAGCATGCCAGGCGAAATGCTTAGCAGTATTTTGTCTATCTTTACATTCTGAGTTCAAATTCCGCCAAGGTCAACTTTGCCTTTCATCCTTTCGGGGTCGATAAATTAAGTACCAGTTGCGTACTGGAGTCAATCTAATCAATTGGCCCCCTCCCCAAAAATTTCGGGCCTTGTGCCTAGAATAGAAAAGAATTTAAAAAGAAACAAAATTTAATATATATAACAAGTCATTTTGTTGTGGAAATCAGCTTTTATTATTGTAGGGTTGTCAGTCCTCCATAAATATTTACCTTTTCGATCATAGGTTGAGTACAATTTTAAATCCTTCCCTTTCTTAGTTCCACTTAGATGAAACCACCACCATCACCTCTACCACCCAAGAACCCTTATAGGCTTTGATCAATTATAGCCACTACCAATATTACAAGTTATATTTATAGAATCTATACTAGTATCTAAAGCTTTGAAATAGTAGCATGTAATTTTAAATAGTTTCCAGCACTTATGTTTACCTTTTAGAACTCTTTTAGCATTCATATTTCATTTGAAAATTTCTGTCTTTCATTGTCTTCTGTAATGTTAGAGATCCAAGAATATTTTCAAATGAATTTCACTATATTTAATGTTTCCATTTTCATTTGAACAATTTTCCTAAGTTCTTTCTTATTAGCTACCATCATTAAATGCAATTAAGTTCTACAATTTGGCTTCATTTCCTGGTTGTAAGGATTCCTTGCACATGTCATTGATGTCTTAGAAATGGTACAACTCCTTGTTTTTATTTCTAAAATACATCAATTAAATCAGGGTTTAAATTAAGTTATTTTTTTAGTAATAAACTGTGTCTACATTTAAAGATTGTAAGATTAAGGTACTGGGCTTCAAACTTCATGGTTATGAATTCAAGACCTATACCTAGGGTCATTGTGTTCTCTTGTGCAAGACACATAATTCTGTTTGCTCCAGATCATAAGCTAAAGAAGGTCTGATAGTTATATCAGGTTTTATGTTAATGAGATGAGAAATAATCTCTCTCCTTTTACAGAGGACACTGATTAACCACAAATAATGATTTTACATAACCTGGTGTCTGTTTCTGACAGCTTAGAAAAACTGGGACATGAACTTAATACCTTTGAACTGGTAGAGAGTTCAACTATTGATGGATAGCGTGGTCTCTCATAAACAATATCACAGAATTGAACCATTGCAGTGATCATGATGAAATTTTGCATCATTCTATCTTTTGCTGAATCTTCCTCAGTTGTATAAAAACTGAGCCCCATCAGTTAAACTTTGTTTTACCAAGAACTGTAAATACTCACCATCAGAGACCTAAGAAATGGTAACAATATGCGCTTTATCAATCTTCTGTTTATCATTATTAATTAAATACATTGTATTTTTATCATTCTTTAGATCTTTTGCTGTGAACATTTAGAGTTGCTGCTAAAATATTCATTTTCATGTGAACTAATTTACCAAAAAGTACCATAGTTTTCTGAAACTGATGTCATTTATAAAAAATTCTTTCGTTACCTAATTACTTCTACAGTAGCTTTTATCAAATATTGTAATAGTATAATGATGCAGTATTATAGCAGGGATATATATTCTGGATAGGTTAGATAAGTGCTGCACATCATCCACCAAAGATGGTAATTTTAAAAAAAATTTTTTATGTTTCTGTTCTTGCAAAATCCTGATACAATCTGGTCAAATTTAATAATGCACACTCAAGAACCAAGTTTAAATTGGTTTAGAATTGTGTTATGTATGGAAATAGCCAAAAGTTTGTATGTTTTTAGTTATAGGTAGTGGTAGGTTCAGTACCATAGCACACCCTGTGACAAGCACCAAATGCCTTACTATATTTACTTTCAAGTCTAGATTCAGACCTTATAGTGTTGACTTTACTTTCCATCTTTCCAGCTCATTGGATTATTTCCTTCTTATTGAGCATGTGTCTTTTGTGATTAAGTTTAGATTAGTATTTCTGAAGGTGGGGTATATGCCCCACTGATGGAGGGGCATAGGACAAAGAGAATTAAGAAACAATGATTTAGACATTAATATTACAATGATGGTGATAATTGTGAATGTTATATCAAATGGAAGTGGCTGTATTTAGACAAATGTTTCATCATTGTAGGTTATTTTACCTCAAAAGATAATTATATGCATTCTTTTTTTACTTTTTGTTATTTTTATTTTTCTCAGCATGCATTTACTGTCATTACTTTTAGCTGATTTTTTAAAATAACTTGTTATTGTATGTTATATTTTCTTATTTGTCGTGTGTGTGTGTGTTTTCTTATATCTGTTTTAAGCATGATATTGTTTCAATATTGCCGTTGTTGTTGTTGTTGTTTTTGCATGAATAGTGCATGCTATGTTTTTTCAGAGATTCTAAAGAGAATGGTGATGTAAGGAAATCTAGCTTGACAAATGATTCCTCTGTGTCTGTAGATGCAGAGAAATCTGGTGTTGAGTATGATGGTGAGGGTCGGATTATGTATAAACCATCAGAGACTTACAAATTGATACATGGAGAAAGTGATCAAGCAGATACATCAGCAGTGCCGTTATATTCTAAAACTTTCAAGCGTCTTCAAGAAAAACTAGATGGGTAGGAGTAACAAATCTTAATCAGTTCTTGAAACTTCCTTTTAAATTTTTTCCTTTTTCAACATTGATCGCTACAGTGTTTGCATGGAAGAATGGTCTAATTACTTCCTATTATTAAGTCTTGTGCTTCCATAATCAGAAATCAAATTCCACCAGAGTTCACTTTACTTGTCTCCCATCCAAAAAGTGACAAAACTAAGTACCAGCAATATACTGAGGTAGTTTGATAGTAGTGAGCAAAATTCCATACTATATTAAATTCTTATTTCTCTTTACTTCTCTGATTTCAAATCTTCCCAAGGTTCATTGTTTTTCCTCCCTCCGAGGGATTGGAGAAATGCAAGTGCAGTAGTATCACGGTTTTTGAACAACTCTGATCACGAATAAATTGTGCTTTATCTCCTGTCTTTCTCATACCTATTTAATACAGTAATACCTCAGTTTATGAATGTTTCTAATCACGAATAAATCGTGCTTTAGTAACAAACTCAGGAAAAGAGATCTTTCAAAGGAGTGTGTGAAACATCCAGTTCACTGGTACATCAGTTGAATACCATATAAATATGGGTATAATGCAATTACGAAAATAAATTAAATAGAGAGTTATTATTGACAATCCAATAATTTATTTATATTATAATATACATATGCTATGACTATAATGACATAATATTATATAACATAAACAATTATTAAAAAAACTATAAAAGGCCAACAAATTGTTTTGACTTATATACATTCTCTGATATATATACACAGTAATAGTTCCCTTATATATACAAGTCACTTCAAAGTCATAGTTTAAAGATAGACGAAAACCAGGGTACTACTGTACTAGAGTCAATATGATCAACCATACTTTTTTCTTAAAATGCGTGGTCTTGTGCCTATCTTACAAATCAATACTGAAGTCTAAACTATTAAGATTTCTTTTAAAAGAATTGATATTATATCTAAACACAAGCTAGAGCTTGATCAACTCTGGTTGGGTTGCCTGAACGAGGGTGTCTGATGTTGAGACTTGAAACACCTAATGACCCCAGGAAATATTGACTAAGTACATTACAGGGTGACATATAGGAAAACTAGTTATTACTAGTGCATAGAGCAATTGCTGTAAAATACTGGACTGTTTACTACCTGATCATCAGTTCTACAGCTATTGTGTTTTTCCCATGGACAAACAACAAAACACTGCTTGCTTCAGCTTACCTGACTGACAAGAAATTTCATCTCTGCTGTAAAGATAGTTGGTTATCAGTAATGAAAGAGCAAGTGCTTGTTTAAAAAGTTGTGCCAACATACAACAATATCCAAATTTCCATATTAGTAAAATAGTAGTACTACCCTCAGTTATTATTATTATTATTATTATTATTATTATTATAGTGATGATAATAGTTCTTTATAATTTTGGCACAAGGCCAGCAGTTTTGAGGGGAGGAGCAAGTCTATTACATCAACCCTAGTACTTGACTAGTACTTATGTTATTGACTCCTGAAAGATGAAAGACAAAGTTGACCTCTGTGATTTTTGAACTCAGAATGCAATGAACCAGAGAAAATGTGCTTAGCATTTTGTCCAATGTGCAAACAATTCTGCCAGCTTGCCACCTTTAATGGTTTCTATTTTTGGTATAAAGGGAGTAAATGAAGTATTACAAAGTAACAAGACGAAAGAATACATATAGCTCTGTATTCCCATTATTATCAATGTTCATAAAGTGACTTAAGATGATCATTTGGAAGAGTTTCCCTTCCAATTTGTAGTTTAGCATTTGATTGATTAAATTGCTTAAGACCAATACTCTAAGTGTTGTTCCATAAACCTATAGACTATTCCAAGAATTTCTCAGAGTTTTTCACATTTGGCAGGAAATTTTTAAAATTTCATTGAAAATATTTGGTCTCCTCCTTAAAAGTTTGAAGAAAAGTACTACAGACATTGTGGATTTTGATATCTTTTTCCATTTATTTTAATAGAAAGTATTAACTCATTTATCTGAAGATTTTAAAAATACAAACAGATGTTGTAATTACACACACATTGTTTTAATAAACAAAATTTTGCTATGGTGTAACAACCTACTACTTTCATAACATGCTGTAGTAGTGCACCTGAACACTGTGTACAATAAGCTTATCATTATTATTATATTAAGGCAGTGAGCTAGTAGTCGTTAGCGTGTTGGACAAAATGCTCAGCGCCATTTCATCCATCATTACTTTCTTAGTTCAAATTCCACCAGGTTGACTTTGCCTTTCGTCCTTTTGGGGTCAATAACATAAGTCCCACTTGAACACTGGGGTCAGTGTAATTGACTTACTCCCATTCCTAAATGCTGGCCTTGTTCCAAAATTTGAAACCTTTATTGTATTAAAGCAGCAACCTGACAGAATTCTTAATGCATTGCAGAAAATGCTTAATGACTTTTCTTTCATCTATTTATGTTCAAAGCTCACCCGAGGGTAACTTGGCCTTTCATCCTTTCAGGGTCGATAAGATAAAGTACAAGTACTGGGGTTGATGTAATCAACTTGCTCCCTCCCCTCAAAAGCACTGGCCTTGTGCCTATAGCAAAAAGGATTATTATTATTATTATTATTATTATTATTATTAAGGTAGTAAGCTGGCAGAATCATTAGCATGCTGGGTGAAATGCTTAGCAGTATTTCGCTTGCCGCTCCATTCTGAGTTCAAATTCCGCCAAGGTCATCTTTGCCTTTCATCTTTTCGGAGTCGATAAAATAAGTACCAGTTGAAAACTAGGGTTGCTGTAATTGACTCCTCCCCTCCCTCAAAATTGCTGCCCTTGTGGCAAAATTTGAAGACGTTATTATTATTGTTGTTGTTATTATTATTATTATTATTATTATTATTATTTCTAACTACGTCAACTTGTACAAAATGTTTTGCAAATAGTCAGGAATAGATGAATTTGTAGTTGTTTCGTTACTACAGCAATAATAATTTACAAGAATTAAAATATCGAATAATAACAATAGATATCTAATTAGTGAATTTAACATTAGATGGGGTTTGTCAAAGTACACCTTGGAGAATGGCCTAACTATTTACAAACAATAACCATATCTGATCTGTCTGTCTTGTCACCAACAGGGCTCCAGTGGCAAGCTACACGCCACCACCTCCTGCAGCTCCTGCACCACCACCACCTCCTCCACCACCAGTTCAAATGTACTGTAAGTTGTGATTTTTTTTTATTCTATTTATTCATTTTTGTAATTATTGTTACTGGTGTGAGCATGGCTGTATGGTTAAGAAGCTTGCTTTCCAACCATGAACTCTTGGGTTCAGTCCCACTGCTGGTCACTTTGTGCAAGTGTCTTCTACTGTACCCCATGTCAACTAAAGACTTGTGAGTGGATTTGGTGTGTAATTATGTGCCTGGTTGTGTATGTAATTATCTGTGTGTATGTTTGATTGTCTGTGTTACTGTGTCCACTCAGCTGGCAAAAATGTGTTGTACTGATATTTCAAAGAGCCAGTCTTGTCATATTCTGTATCATGCTGAATCTCCCTGAGAACTACATTAAAGGTACTCGTGTCTGTGGAGTGCTCAGCCACTTGCATGTTAATTTCACATGCAGGCTGTTCCATTGATCAGAGCAAGTGGAACCTTCATTGTTGTAACCGACGGAGTACCATATTGTGTGTATGTGATATTGTCTATATATGATTTTGTGTGTGTGTGTGTGTGTGTGTGTGTAATTATGTGATTGTGTCATGCATATGTATGCATGTTGTGTG